>NW_022436973.1:11052505-11076994 GCF_009761245.1 Sapajus apella | reverse complement strand
AAAAAAAAAAAAAAAAAAAAAAAAAAAAAAATGCTGAGTGCGGTGGCTCACGCCTATAATCCCAACACTTTGGGAGGTGGAGGCGGGTGGATCACCTGAGGTCAGGAGTTCAAGACCAGCCTGGCCAACATGGTGAAACCCCATCTCTACTAAAAATACAAAAATTAGCCGAGCATGGTGGCAGGCGCCTGTAATTCTAGCTACTTGGGAAGCTGAGGCAGGAGAATCACTTGAACCTGGAGGTTGAGGTTGCAGTGAGCTGCGATTGCACCATTACACTCCAGCCTGGGCAACAGAACAAGACTCTGTCTAAAAAAATGGTGTCTGCCACATGCTAAGCATTTTACTTGAGAAATGTTACTTTTTTGTTGTTGATTTTTTTAAATGAGGTATAAACAGTAAAGTTCACCCTTCTTTGTCCGTAGTTCTGTAGTTTTTAGAAATGCTTCCAGTCGTAGAACCACCATCACAGTCAAGCTGTGAAACATTTCCGTCTCCCCGTATGTTACTGCTCTTACCAGGGTCTTCAGCCCCTCAAGCAACTGTGCAATTTGGCAGGAAGGGATTCTGCCACAGGACAGGAGTGACCTTCCTCTGTTTCCTCCTCAGGATTACCGCTGGTGGTGGAGAAATTTCCTAGTCTCCGGGGGTTCTGCATTCTACGTCCTGGTTTATGCCATCTTTTATTTCGTTAACAAGGTACTGCCCTCCTTGAGGGGTCCTCTTAGTCCTCGTAGGATAGGAAGGTCAGGAGGAGGATACTGGCAGAAAAATCCAAGTGCCTGAATCTTCCTTTTCTACCCAGAATGGGGAGAACCAAAGCTACCTAGAACTGCACCTGCTCTAGAAGATGGATCCTTTTAGGAAAGAAAGAATCTGCATTCTATATGTTTGGGAGACAAAGGCCATCAGGATATGTGACAATGAGAATAATGCTTGTAAAGCTTATGAGGTATAGCCATAGCCAAAGCAGAACTTGAAAGCAGTATGTCACCTGCAGTGCTCTTCACAGGAAATAAGAGGGACTAATAACACCTTGAGAAAAGTGAAAGGTAAGAGTAGCATGAAAGAAGAAAAGTAGAAAGGTGTTAATAAAGATCAAAGCAGAAAATGCTGAAATGGTCTGAATAGTAGATCCCAAATTTAGCGCCACAGGCATCCTGTCTCTGCAGGTGTCCTCTTCTTCACACAAGTACTGTTCAATCCTGCAGAGTAAGGATGGGAAGGGGTTTCACAGGCATTTCGGAGCCCTTCTTGCTCTGTGACTCCACATAGGTAAAGTGCGGTTCATTAATAAGAGGGAGCCAGGCTTACCTAATGATTAAGGCAAACTCAAAGACCTCATTGTCCCCCGAGAGAGGCGCTGGCAAGAATACAGATGTCCCACAATAGTTTTGCTAGATTCATGCATGATACACAAGCCAGATGAGCCACTGAGAGGAATTTAGAGGAGCCCTGTTGGACCCCTCACCTCAAAACTAATACTCAAGACTTATTCTCACTTGCTGTACTTTGAGTCTCCGGAGCCCAGAGCAAGCAGTCCTCTGCTAGCACCCAGGGGTATTTGCAAAATAGAGTTGTAGGTCAGTTGATCGAAGCTGAGAATGCCCTTTCCCAAAAACAATCAAGTTGGAAAAGACTGGAAGGATCATTTTGTGTAGAGCTGCACCCCTGCCTCCAGTCTGGTGACTGTGCCTCTCTTCTCTAACAGTCTCAACAGATGATTCTCTAGCTCAGGGGTCAGCAAACTGCAGCCCCGCAGGCCAGCAGGCCTGTTGCTAAAAATTTTTATTGGAACACAGCCATGGTCATTCGTTAACATATCTGTCTGTGGCTGCTTTCACACTACAATGGCAGATTTGAGTAGTTGTTACAGGGACCATATGGCCTACAGAAACTAAAATATTCACAATCTGGCCCTTTAAGTAAAAGATTACAGACCCCCGCTCTGCTACATCCAGCAACAGAGAAGACACTTCCTCCTAACACTCCCATTCTTTCTGGACAGCTCCTGTCAATATCAGGGTCTTGATTCACACTGCAGTCTCCCTTACTGTGACTTCCATCTTTAGCCCTTAGTCTTAATTCTGGGATCATCTAGAACAAATCTAATCACCCTCCTCTATAGCCTATATTAATCAGAACTCTTGTAAGTGGCAGGTGACTAAAACTCCATTCAAAGTAGCTTAAGAAAAAAAGTAGCTTAAGAAAAAAATTTATTTGCTGATATAACTGGAAAGATTAAGAAATTGGAGTTCTAGCCTCAACCATAGTAGATCCAGGCTCTCAAAAATATCAGGGCTCTGTGCCCACGCCTTAGTCCTGTGTGTCCTTTTTTTTTGGCCTCAGTCTGCAGGCTATATCTTTTCACAAAGTAGAAAGGTGGCCAGTGGCAGCCCTGAGTCTACTCAGCCCCAGCGCGAAAAGAATGTCTTTCCTCTGCCCTCATACGCTGCTTGGCTCAGGTGGTATGCCCGGCGCTCACTGTTTCCCAGGTCCATATTTGGGCAGACTGGCCTAGGTCTTGTGCTAAGTTTTTTTTTTTTTTTTGAGTTGGAGTCTCACTCTATAGCCCAGGCTGGAGTGCAGTGGTGCAATCTTGGCTCACTGCAGCATCCGACTTCCAGGTCCAAGCGATTCTCCTGCCTCAGCCTCCTGAGGAGCTGGGGTTACAGCTGCACCACACCATGCCTGATGAATTTTGTATTTTTTAATAGAGATGGGGTTTCTCCAAGTTGGCCAGGCTGGTCTCGAACTCCTGACCTCATGTGATCTGCCCGCCTTGGCCTCCCAAAGTGCTGGGATTACAGGTGTGAACCACTGCACCCAGCCTGTTTTGTGCTAGGATTGAGGGCCCCAACAGGACCAGGTGTTTTGAGTGTGTCTCTCAAAACATCGGGAAGACAAGAAACAAGGTTAGACAGACAAAAACTAGAGATCACATTGCAGCCTCCTGTCCTTCCTCCTCCTGCTCCAGTCTTCTTGCTCTACTCAAAAAATCTCTTCCTCCAGCCCCAGTGCCTTATGTAGAAAAAGAGGAACTTTCCAGCTCTTCCTCTTTGTTTCGTCCCTTGCCTCCTTTTACCATTGTTCTGTTCCTTGTCCCTCTCCCACCCCTCCCCCACCTCCAGCCACAAGAATGTGTACAAGGAGAAATGGAGGCTGGGTGCAAGTGGTTCACACCTATAATCCCAGCGCTTTCAGAGGCCGAGGTGAGAGGATTGCTTAAGGCCAAGAGTTTGAGACCACCCTGGGCAACAGAGCAAGACACCATCTCTAGAAAAAATAGAAATTAGCTGCGTGTGGTGGCACACATCTGTAGTCTGAGCTACTTGGGAGGCTGAGGCAGGAGGATCCCTTGAGCCCAGGAGGGTGAAGATGTAGTGAGCTGTGATCATGCCACTGCACTCTAGTCTGGGTAATAGAGGGAGACCCTGTCCCTTCAAAGAAAAGGGGTTGGGGGAGAGTTGGGGGGCTGAACCTGAAAACGTGACCTTTACCCGTTAGGCTTAGGAGAGGGCTTCAAACGGTGACTATATTGTTTTCTTTGTTTCTTTACTGTTTTCTTCTGGACTGCTGGCATTCTGTGACCATGTATCTGCCTGTGAGTCCCGGGACAGGCTCCACTCAGGCCCTGGGCATATCTTGATACCAAGGTTCCACATTAGCTCCATTTGTAAATAACACAACATAGATCCCCAACATTCCTGCCCAGCTTCTAAACTCTACCCCGTTTAAAAAGGAGTCCAGAATGCTTCAAGATCAGAATCTCTGTGAGATGCTAACAGAAGTGACAAGCATTCTGGGGAAGAGAGGAATGGAGGCTGAGGCGGGCTGATGGGGCTCCTGGTCCTGAAGCTGGGCATCTGGACACCCCGCCCCTCCACTCTACCCCCAACTCCCTGACTGCTGCTCCAGCCATCCAGGAGTGTTGCCATACTGATCTGGGGACTGTGGGGGACCAGGAATGACCACAGCTGTGGCCATTCTCCCTGTGGCATTGCGGCCTTGGCCTCTGAGGCTGTGGGCATCAGGGCAATACACAGGCCTGGTCCAGATGAAGCAGAGCTGTGCCTATGAGCCCTGCCTGCCCTCGCTGCCCACTGGAACACGCCCCTTCCCCTGGCCAGGCCTCGGTTTCCCTGTGATATCAGTGAGGGTGGGGCCCCAATTTGCCATGCAACCTGGCACTAAGAACCCACCCTGTCTTCTTTCCGCTCACGGCCGCAGCTGGACATCGTGGAGTTCATCCCCTCTCTCCTCTACTTTGGCTACACGGCCCTCATGGTCTTGTCCTTCTGGCTGCTCACGGGCACCATTGGCTTCTATGCAGCCTACATGTTTGTCCGTAAAATCTATGCTGCCGTGAAGATAGACTGATTGGAGTGGACCACAGCCAGGCCCACTCCATCCTCGGACTGGAAGCCACCCTGCGTGGGGGACTGCAGGCACGCAAAATAAAATAACTCCTGCTCATTTGGAATGTAACTCCTGGCACAGTGTTCCCGGATCCTGGGGCTGCGTGGGGGGCGGGAGGGCCTGTAGATAATCTTGCATTTTTCTTCATCTTATTCCAGTTCTGTGGGGGATGAGTTTTTTTGTGGGTTGCTTTTCTTCAGTGCTGAGAAAGTTCCCTCCAACAGGAACTCTCTGACCTGTTTATTCAGGTGTATTTGTGGTTTGGATTTTTTTTCCTTCTTTGTTTTAGCAAATGGATCCAGGATGGATAAATCCACCGAGATAAGGTTTTGGTCACTGTCTCCACCTTAGTTCCTCAGGGCTGTTGGCCACCCTACGACTAACTGGAAGAGAACACGTCAGGGCTTCAGTGAGGTTTCCAAGCCTCTCCCTGCTCATCCTCACCGCTGAGGCCACGACAAAGCACAGCTTCAGCCCGGACAACACCCTCAGTGCCAGCAAGCCTCTGCCAGCCCTCTGTCTCCCTCTTCTCCCCAGGGCTGCCCAAGGCAAGGTTTCCAGCCAGGCCTCGGGGTCATCTTTTCACCAGGAGCAAACCCAAGTCTTAGTTGCTACAAGAAAATACCCTGGAAGTATTGGGGGCCAGGTTCCCCTGACAGCAGGAATCACCGCTGTTCAGAGCAGCTGGAGTTTGCTGGACCAACAAGGAGGAAGACAAGAGACTTGCAGTGAACTGTTTTTTGTGCCAAGAAACCCTGGATCTGGAGCCAAGTGTTTTCCCAAGCCATGCATCCACTTTGTCTGGGAAGGGATGGTCAAGGCTGCTAGGGTCCTTACCCTCAGGATCGCTCCCTGGTCCTTTCCCTGGGAGGTGCCGCTCTCCAAGGTGTGCTGGTAGTGGGCCCTGCCCGACTTCAGGCAGAACAAGGAGGCCCAGAGATCACAGAGCCCCCTCCTGTGAGTGGCTGGGCGTCCTCTCCCTGCCCTCTCTGGCCTCCGGGGTCATACTCAGTTCTTTAGCCAGCCCCTCCCCTCCATCCCGCACCTGAGTTCTTGTCTCCTCCTTCTGGGGACACCCAAAACACTGCTTGTGAGAAGGAAGATGGAAGGTAAGTTCTGTCATTCTTTCCCCAACCCCCAGGAATAGACAAGAAGCCAACTTAGAAAGAACGGGCTCACATGGCTGACCTGGCTCCTCCGTAGAGCCCTGTTCTTCCCAACCTCTGCCCCGCTGTGCGTATCACAAACATTTGCTCTTAAGTTACAAGAGACAAAATCCACCCAGGGATTGGAGTTCAAATAGCCGCTAACCCTTGCACCAGCCCTTGTGGGGCTCCCAACACAAGACAAAGCTCAGGATGCTGGTGACGCTAGGAACGTGCCCCTCCCCTTACTGCCCCACGTCTCCCGGTGGCCCTACCAGCCACACCCATCAAACCAGTGAAGTTCTCAATCTTGCCTCAGTGACTGCAGCGCCAAGCAGCATCCACCAAGCATCAGGTTGGAAAGAAGGGAACCCAAGCAATAGAGAGCGATATTGGAATCTTTTGTTCATCAAATCTTGGATTTTTTTTTTCCCCTAAGAGATTCTGTTTTTAGGGGGAAGGGGAAACGGACACCTCATAAAGAGTTCAAACATCATCAATTTTTCTGACTTTTTAAATCATTATTATTTTTAATTAAAAAAAAATGCCTGTATGCCTTTTTTCGGTCCAATTGTAAATAAATATGCCATTGTCCTAGTGTTTTGTTTTCAATCTCATGCAGGGGTTGGAGGTCTGAGGTAAGACACCTTCCCTAGTGGTTTGAATTACATAGTTTCCCTCGAGGCTCATTGTCCTGTCAGACTTCAGGGCTCACTCGACTGCCCTTCCCTGCCTGGTACAAGTCCATTGCCTGGCCCCTCCATACTAAATTGCAGTCCTTTGCTCTTCTGATCTCACGAGTGGGAAATGGCAGTCAAGTAGTGCAGCAAAACCTGGTTTTGGATTCCCAGCTTCAGTATTTTACTATCAGCTCACCTCATGCTGAGAAACCCAGTTCTTCAATTGCAGGCATCAGAAACATAGGTCAAACTGATTTCAGTCCAAAAATGAGTTGCTTGGTTCTTAAGTCATCAAGGGCTTTGTTGGTTTTGCTTCGGGTCTGGCTGGATCTGGGGGCTCAAAGGATAGCCTTAGGGCTCTTTCCCCTTCTCCACTGTGCTCCTCTCCAGCCTCATTCTGTCCCGTTGTCCACAGTCTTCCTCCTGATGGGGGAGGCAGGGAGGGCAGGATGCCAGTCACTCCGGGCTTACATGATCCACTGGGGTATGCCAGGGGGCTGGGGTAGGGGAAGACTTTCCTCCCTACTTCGGTATATTCAATATATGTTTATTCAATATAGAGACATCCCAGGAAACATTTCTGATTGGCCCAGCTTGGATTATCATTTGCACATCTTGGACCAATCACTATATCCAAGGGATGGAGTATGATTTGAGGCCACTTTCTCCAAAGGTGGTGAATACTGTGAATTTCAGCCCCACCAGAATTACTTGGAATGGCCGATGAGGAAAGAATCATTTCCCATGGTAAGGGATGTGAAGCAGACCAAACAGTGGCCTGTTGCCCCCCACCCTCTTTAACCACAAGCCTCAGTTCCTCATCTGCAGTGGGGAGGGTGCTTCTTACTATTTATGGAGTAATTCCTGTGTTCTGATGTTCTAAACGCTTGCCATGGATTAGCCCATTAAATCTGGGACATGATACAAAATAATAACCTGCCTCTGAGGCAGGTCTGTTACTAGCCCTCATTTACAGAAGTGGTCACTGAGGCACCAAGCAGTTGAGGTAACCTGTTGGGGCAGGATGGGGGTGGTGTCCCATGATGGTGGAGTAGTATTTAGGTGGGACAGTCAGACTTCTGAATCTGTCCTTCCAACCTCTATACTATAGCTGCCTTTTTAAAGGGGTGTGTGTGTGTAAAATTATATGTAATTGGTGTAAAATGAACTGCACAGTTTGATATGTTTTGACACACAGACCCATGAAATTATCGCCACAATCACAATAGTAAGCATACCCAGGTTTCCTCATGCCCTTTTTTTATAACCCTGCTCTCTAGCCTCTCACCATTATGCTTGTCCCCTCCAAACCTCATGTTGAAATCTGATCCCCAGGTTGGAGGTGGAGCCTAATGGGAAGTGTTTGGGTCTTGGGAGCAGATTCCTCAAGAATAGATTCGTGCACTGGGGGAGGTGGGAGCAGAGGAGGTGAGTGAGTTCTTTTCTCTCCTAATAAAGCTGGTTGTTAAAAAGAGCCTGGTGCCTCCCTGCAACCCCCACTTCTCTCCCCATGTAATCTCTGCACATGCCAGCTCTCCTTCACCTTCCTCCATGAGCAGAAGTAGCCCAAGGACCTCACCAGAAGCAAATGCCCAATCTTGAACTTTCCAGCCATCAGAATCATGAGCCAGACCGGGCACAGTGGCTCATGTCTGTAAGTCCAACATTTTGGGAGGCTGAAACAGGAGGATCACTTGAGGCCAGGAGATCAGCCTGGGCAATAAAGCTAGACCTCATCTCTAAAATTAAGACAAATTTTTTAAAATGTTTAAAGACTCATGAGTTGGCTGAGCAGTGGCTCACGCCTGTAAGCCCAGCACTTTGGGAGGCTGAGACAGGTGGATCATGAGGTCAAGAGATCGAGACCATCCTGGCCAACTAGATGAAACCCAGTCTCTATTAAAAATACAAAAGTTAGCTGGGTGTGGTGGCACGCACCTGTAGTCCCAGCTACTTGAGAGACTGAAGCGGGAAAATTGCTTGAACCTGGGAGGTGGAGGTTGCAGTGAGCTGAGATCGTGCCTGTGCACTCCAGCCTGAGCAACAGAGGGAGATTCTGTCTCAAAAACAAAACAAAACAAAACTCATGAGCCAAGTAAACTTTTAACAAATTACCCAGCCTCAGGTATTCCTTTATACCAACATAAAACAGACTAAGACACCGTCCCCAATAAGCCGCTGGTCTTTCTGTCATTATAGATTAATCTGCATCTTCCGGAGCTTTATATAAGAAAAATCAAACACTATATATATTTTGTCTTTTTTTTTTTTTTTTTTTTTTTTTTTTTTTTGAGTTGGAATCTTACTCTGCTACCCAGGCTGGAATACAATGGCACAATCTTGGCTCACTGCAGCCTCCACCTCCCAGGTTCAAACAATTATCCTGCCTCAGCTTCCTGAGCACCTGGGATTACAGATGTGCACCACCACACCCAGCTAATTTTTGTATTTTTAGTTGAGACGGGGTTTCACCATGTTGGCCAGGCTGGTCTTGAGCTCCTGACCTCAGGTGATCCGCCCGCCTCGGCCTCCCAAAGTGCTGGAGTTATAGGCGTGACCCACCATGCCCAACCTGTCTTTTTCATTCAGCCTGCTTTTTAGCAGGCTTATGTGTAACTATGTTCTTATATGTAACTATGGTCCATTTCTTTTTTATTTCATTGTCTGGAATTTGTTTATCCACTCATCTGTTGATGGACATTTGAGTTGTTTCAGTTTGGGCTATTATAAATGAAGTTGCTATGAGCAAGTGAAGAAGTCAAATGGCTGTATCATATGGTAGGTATATGGTTTTTAGATTTTTTTTAATGGTTTTATGTGCAAATAATAGATGCTGTACCCATAAATTCTCTCCAAAAACAATTAGGAGCTTCTTAAAAGAAAACCACATAATTTTTAAAGGCACTGGGATTCCTCTGCTTCCAGGTCATTGCTAGGCTAGAAAGATAGTTTGTTCTAGAAATCACAAGTTAGAACTGAGTATTCTCCAAAGTGGAAATTCTAGAATGTAATGTCACTCCAGGCAAATATTATTCAGTTCTCATCCCCAACATCCACAGTTAACCTATCAGAACAGTTAAACCAGGTCAAAACAGTCCAGCATAATTAGGCTTCGTCAAACAATGCCATTACACTCTTCTAAGATGCAAATAAACCTAGACAGGAAATACTAAAATCAAAATAATGCATGATGCTGTCCTACAAATTGTTAGTTCCTTGTTGTAGTCACCCTTCTACGACATTAATAAAGGGAATATTTTATACATCACTAGCCATGAATTTTTGCCATTAGTTATTATACAAATGCTGCCTCATGCCATTATCCAAATGGTATAACCATTTTACGTCCACAATTCACTTCTATAGTTATAAGTAGAATTTTCATGATTTACATACTTAAATCTATCAGAGAAGATTTAACACTGAGATGCAAGCTAGCATCCTTAATATCTGATGCTTTAAAGTAGATAGTAATATAGGAAGATATTGTAATCACTTTTCATTTAAGTGACCTGATGTAAAAAATAAACCAATAATTTAGCAGTTCCAAGTCTCAGCTTTCTTTTTCTTTTTTTTTTTTTTTTTTTTTTTTTGAGACGGAGTTACCCAGGCTGGAGTGCAATGGCACGATCTTGGCTCACCGCAACCTCCGCCTCCTGGGTTCAGGCAATTCTCCTGCCTTAACATCCTGAGTAGCTGGGATTACAGGCACGCGCCACCATGCCCAGCTAATGTTTTGTATTTTTAGTAGAGACGGGGTTTCACCATGTTGACCAGGATGGTCTCGATCTCTTGACCTTGTGATCCACCCGCCTCGGCCTCCCAAAGTGCTGGGATTACAGGCGTGAGCCACCGCGCCCGGCCGCCCAGCTCCTTTTATGGATTTTGCTTTTTGGTGTTAGACATGTTTGCTTAACTCAAGGTCACAATGAATTTCTCCTGTGTTTTCTTTTTTGTTGTGACAGCGTCTTGCTCTGTTGCACGGGCTGGAGTGCAGTGGCATGATCATAGCTCATTGCAGTCATGGTCTCCTGGGCTCAAGAGATCCTCCCACCTCAGCCTCCCAAATAGTTGGAAACAGGCGTGCTCCACCACACCTGGTGAATTTTTTGTTTCTTTTTTTTGCAGACACCGTGTCTCACCATGTTGCCCAGGCTGGTCTCAAATCCCTTGACTCAAGCAATCCTTTGCCTCAGCCTCCCAAGTAGCTGGGATTACAGGCTCAAACCAATGCACCTGGCTCAGGTGTCACTGTTTATCTTGTTTTATTCATTTTATTTATTTATTTATTTGAGACAGAATCTCACTCTGTCACTCAGGCTACAGTGCAGTGGCAGTGGCAGGATCACAGCTCACTGCTGCCTTGACCTCCTGGGCTCAAGCAGTCCTCCCACCTCAGCCTCCCAGGCAGCTAGAACTATAGGCATGCACTGCAATGCCCCTCTAGTTATTTTGTTAGGAGACAGGTCTCCCTATGTTGCCCAGGCTAGTCTCAAGCTTCTGGGCTCAAGCAATCCTCCTGCCTTGGCCTCCCAAATTGCTGGGATTCCAGGCATGAGCCACTGTGCTCATCAGTGGAGTTGATACCTTAACAATATTAAGTCTTCCAACCAATGAACAAATTATACCTCTCAATTTAGGTCATCTTTAAGTTCTCTCAGCCAAGTTTTATATTTTCAGTGTCTAGGTCTTGCACTTCTTTTGTCAGATTTATTCCTCAGTGTTTTATATTTTTGATGCTGTTATAAATGGTGTGTTTTTAAATTTTTATTTATTTAGAGATGGAGTCTTGCTCTGTCGCCCAGGCTGGAGTGTAGTGGCAGGACCTCGGCTCACTCTGCCTCCTAGGTTTAAGCCATTCTTATGCCTCAGCCTCCCGAGTAGCTGGGACCACAGACGCATGTTACTACCCCCGGCTAACTTTTGTATTCTTTAGTAGAGACGAGATTTCATCATGTTAGCCAGGCTGGTCTGAAACTCCTGACCTCAAATGATCTGCCTGCTTCAACTTCCGAAAGTGCTGGGATGACAGGCATGAGTCACTGTGCCTGGCCTGTAAATGGTAGTTTTTCATTTATTTTTTTTATTGCTAGTGTTGTACAGAAATAACAGTTGCTTTTTAAAATATTGATCTCATACTCTAAAACCTTGCTAATTTATTAGTTCTAGTAGCTTTTTTAGATCTCATTGGATTTTCTCCACAGATGATCATGTTGTCTGCGAATAAAAGATAGTTTTACTTCTTTCTTTCCAATCTGGATGCCTTTTATTTCTGTTGCTTGCCTGATTGCAACAGCTACAATATCCAACACAATACTGAATGGTGAGAGTGAACATACCTGTCTTTATTTTTTGGGTGTTTGTTTGTTTTTGAGATGGAGTCTTGCTCTATTGCCCAGGCTGGAGTGCAGTGGTGTGATCTTGGCCCATTGCAACCTCCATCTCCTGGGTTCAAGCAGTTCTCCTGCCTCAGCCTCCCGAGTAGCTGAAATTACAGGTGCCACCAGACCCAGGTAGTTTTTGTATTTTTAGTAGAGACAGTGTTCTACCATGTTGGTCAGGCTGGTCTCGAAATCCTGACCTCAGGTGACCCTGCCTCTGCCTCCCAAAGTGCTGAGATTACAGGCCTGAGCCACTGCACCCAGCCCATCCCTGTCTTTAATTTGCTCTTTTCTAGTGTTTTAAGGTAGAAGCTGAGGTCATTTATTTGAGGGCTTTCTTTTCTAAGTGTTTAGTGCTATAAACTTTTAAAGTCTTGCTGTAATGGCATCCCAGAAATTCTGATATGGTTGTGTTTTCATTGTCATTCCATTCAAAATACTTTCTAATTTTCATTTGATTTCTTTTTTGAGTCACGTGTTATTTAGAAGTGTGTTATTTAGTTTCCAAATATTGTGGGATTTTTTTTTTTTTTTGAGACGGAGTTTCGCTCTTGTTACCCAGGCTGGAGTGCAATGGTGCGATCTCGGCTCGCTGCAACCTCCGCCTCCTGGGTTCAGGCAATTCTCCTGCCTCAGCCTCCTGAGTAGCTGGGACTACAGGCACGCGCCACCATGCCCAGCTAATTTTTTGTAGTTTTTAGTAGAGACGGGGTTTCACCATGTTGACCAGGATGGTCTTGATCTCTTGACCTCGTGATCCACCCGCCTCGGCATCCCAAAGTGCTGGGATTACAGGCTTGAGCCACCGCGCCCGGCCTGGTTTTTTTTTTTTTTTTTTTTTTTTTTTTTGAGAGGAGTCTCGCTGTCCCCCAGGCTGGAGTGAAATGCCACGACCTCGGCTCACTGCAACCTCCGCCTCCCAGGTTCAAGCGATTCCTGCCTCAGCCTCCCAAGTAGCTGGGACTACAGGCATCCACCACCACACCTGGCTAATTTTTGTATTTTTTGTAGAGACGGGGTTTCTCCATGTTGGTCAACTGGTCTCAAACTCAAGTTCAAGTGATCTGCCCACCGTGGCCTCCCATGGTGTTGGGATTACAGATGTGAGCCACCGTGCCTGTCCAGTTGCTCTTTTTAAACAGTTGCCTTTAAAGAATATAATTAATGACAAAAAAATGTTACCTATGTACCCAGGTAGTTACCATTTTAAGTAGTCTTTAACCCTCTGTGTATATCCACATTTTCATTGGGTACCGTTTTCCATCTGCCTGAAAGATGTCCCTTAACATTTCTTGTAGTAGGATTCTAATGATGATGAATGCTGTCAGCTTCTGCACATCTAAAATTTTGCCTTCATTATTAAAATATATATTTGCTGGATAAAAAATTCTAGGTTGATAGTTTTCTGGTACTTTAAACATATTACTCCACTGTATTTTTGCTGGATAAAGAATTCTAGGTCGGGCCAGCACAGTGGCTCACGCCTGTAATCCCAGCACTTTGGGAGGCCAAGGAGGGCAGATCAGCTGAGGTCAGGAGTTCGAGACCAGTCTGACCAACATGGAGAAACCCCGTATCTACTAAAAATACAAAAATTAGCCAGACGTGGTGGCACATGCCTGTAATCCCAGCTACTTGGGAGGCTGAGGAAGAAGAATCACTTAAACCTGGGAGGCAGAGGTTTCAGTGAGCTGAGATTGCACCATTACACTCCAGCCTGGGCAACGAGAGTGAATTAAACTCCATCTAAAAAAAAAAAAAAAAAAAAAAAGAATTATAGGTTGGTAGTTTTCTTTTCTAGTACCTTAAAGATGTTACTCCACTGTCTTCTTCCTTTGCTTCCAACAGCAAATTTGATATTGTCCTTATCTTTGTGCCCTTCGTATATAAGTCTTTTCTCTCTGGTTGCTTCTAAGTTTTTCTCTATGTTAATTAGTTTTCAGCCATTTGATCATGAGATGACTTGGTGTGGTTTTCTTAATTTCTTGTGCTTAAAATTTGTTGAGATTTTTGGATATGTGTGTTTATACTTTTCATTAAGCTTGGAAAGTTTTAGGCTATTTCTTCGAATATTTTTTCTGTCCTTCATCTCTCTTCTTTCCTTCAGCAATTCTGATGACTCACATGTGAGACTGCTTGAAACTGTCCAACCATGGAAGTCCTTCCCACAGGTGCACTCTTCCTTTGTTTTCGTTTTGATTCTTTCATCTGTTTTTTTCTCTTTTCTTCTCTTTCTTTTTGTGCAACCATCACCACTATCTATCTCCAGAACTTTTTCATCATCTCAAATTGAAATGGGCTGGGCGTGGTGGCTCATGCCTGTAAACCCAGCACTTTGGGAGTCCAAGGCAGACAGATCAACTGAGGTCAGGAGTTTGAGACCAGCCTGGCCAACGTGGTGAAACCCCATCTCTACTAAAAATACAAAAATTAGCTGGGTGTTGTGGCAGACACCTGTAATCCCAGCTACTCAGGAGGCTGAAGCAGGAGAAGTGCTTGAACCCCTGAGAGGCAGAGGTTGCAGTGAGCTGAGATTGCATCACTGCACTCCAGCCTGGGCAACAGAGCAAGACTGTGTCTAAAAAAAAAAAAAAAAAAAAAATTGAAACTGTATACCATTACACATTAACTCTCCATTCTCCCCTCCCCCAGCCCCTGGTAACCACCATTCTACTTTTTGTCTCTGAATTTGACTACTCTAGGTGCCTCATATAAGTGGAATCATACAATATTTGCCCTTTTTTGCCTGCCTTATTTTACTTAACATCTTCCAGGTTGTTCCATGATGTGGCACATGTCAGAAACTCACTCCAGCTGGATGTGGCAGCTCACGCCTGTACTCCCAGCAGTTTGGTAAGCCAAAGCGGCTGGATCGCCTGAGGTCAGATGTTCAAGACCAGCCTGGCTAACATGGAAGAGACCACCCCCTCTCAACCAAAAATACAGAAATTAGCCAAGCATGGTGGCATGTGCCTGTAATCCCAGCTACTTGGGAGGCTGAGGCACAAGAATCGCTTAAACCGGGAAGCAGAGGTTGCAGTGAGCCAAGATCAAGCCATTGCACTCCAGCCTGGCTGACAGTGGCCAGGGCGAGACTCTGTCTCAAAAACAAACAACAACAAAAAAACCTCATTCCTTTTGTAAGGCTAAATGATATTCTGCCATATTTTGTTTATTCATCCATCAGTGGACATTCGGGTTACTTTCATTTTTTGGCTGTTGTGAATAATGCTGCGTTGGTATACAAATATCTACTTCAGTCCCTGATTTCAGTTCTTTTGAGTACACACCCAGGTGTAGAATTGTTGGATCATATCGTATTCTTTAATTCTTTGAGGAACTGCCATATTGTTTTCCACAGTGGCTGTACCATTTTACATTCCCACCAGCAGTGCACAAAGGCTCCAATTTCTATGTAGCCTTGCCAAGACTTATTTTCTGTTTTTTTAAAATAATACCCATCCTCGTGTAGATGAAGTAGTATCTCAATGTGGTTTTGATTTGCATTTATCTAGTTATTAGTGATGTTGAGCATCTTTTTTTTTTTTTTGAGACAGAGTCTCAAACTGTCACCCAGGCTGGAGTGCAGTGGTGCCATCTTGGCTCACTGCAACCTCCACTTCCCAGGTTCAAGCGATTCTCTTCCTTCAGCCTCCCGAGTAGCTGGGACTACAGGCGCCCGCAACCACACCCAGCTAATTTTTTGTATTTTTTTTGGTAGAGACAGGGTTTCACTATGTTGGTCAGGCTGTTCTCAAACTCCTAGCCTTTTGATCCACGTGCCTTGGCCTCCCAAAGTGCTGGGATTACAGACATGAGCCACTGTGCCTGGCCTGTTGAGCATCTTTTCATGTGCTTATTGACTGTTTGTATATCTTCTTTGAATAAATGTCTAATCAAGTTCTTTGCCCATTCTTTTAATTGAGTTGTTTTCTTGTTGCACTATAGAAGTTATTTGTATATTGTGTATATTAAACAATATCAGGTATCTGATTTGCAGATATTTTCTCCCATTCTGTGGGTTGCCTTTTTACTTTCTTGATCGTGTCCTGTTATGAACGAAAGTTTAATTTAATTAATGTATTTAGAGACAGGGTCTTGCTATGTTGCCCAGACTGGAGTACAGTGGCTATTCACAGATGCAGTGATTGCACATTGCAGCCTCAAACTCCTGAGCTCACGTGAACCTCCCACCTCAGCCTCCCAAGTAGCTGCAACTGTAGACACAGGCCACTGAGCCCAGCCAAAAGTCTAATTTTGATGAATTCCAATTTATCTAGTTTTTCTTTTGTTTCCTGTGCTGTTGGTGTCATATCCAAAAGATCATCACCAGCTGGGTGCGGTGGCTCATGCCTATAATCCCAGCACTTTGGGAGGCTAGGGTAGGTGGATCATGAGGTCAAGAGTTCGAGACCAGCCTGACCAACATGGTGAAACCCCATCTCTACTAAAAATACAAAAAAATTAGCCAGGCATGGTGGCAGGCGCCAGTAATCCTAGTTACTCAGGAGGCTGAGGCAGAAGAATCACTTGAACCGAGGAGGCAGAGATTGTAGTGAGCCGAGATGAGGCCAATGCACTCTAGTCTGGGTGACAGAACAAGACTCTGTCTCAAAAAAAAAAAAAAAAGGATAATCACCAAATCCACTGTTATGAAACGTTTCCGCTATGTCTTCTGCTAAGAATATTGTAGTTTTAGCTCTCACATTTAGGTTTTTGATCCATTTTGAGTTCATGATTGTATGTGGTATGTGGTCCAAATTCATTCTTTTCCATATGGATATTCAGTTCTCCCAACACCATTTGTTAAAAAGACAATCCTTTTTCCATTGAATGGTTTTGGCACCCCGTCAGAAATCTTTTGACCACATGTATGAGGACCTATTTAATTTGTTGAACATGTGGAATAAAATTAGAATAACTTGTAAGGTACTTATCTGCCTGTTCCATCATCGGTTTCAGTTGTGGGTTGGTTTTGCTTATTCCCACCTTATGGATTGCATTACTTGCTGCTTTGCAGGACTGATCATCTTTGATCGGGTGCCAGACATTGTGGGTTTCAGCTTGTTGAGTGCTGGATGTATTAGTAACCTGTAAATCCTCTTGGGCTTTCTTCTGGGACATTTGAGTTACTTGGAAACGGTTTAATCCTTTTCAGTCTTGCTCACGCAAGATTTTTTTAGGCAAATCCAACCGGTGCTCATTCTAAAGCTAATTATTTGCCATTAGTGAGGCAAGACCTCCTGACTCCTCTCCGTAACAACCCATGATACTTGGCATAATACCGTGGCTGGTGGGAACAGACACAGTGCCCATCCAGTAAGCAGCGAGCACTGTTCCCCGAGTCCTTCCTGATGGGCCTTTCCTTGGCCTTGGGTCCTTCCCTCACACACACGTGCTCATCAGTATCCTGCTGGGTTTCTGGGGTGCCTCGGCAGCTCTCCAGGGATTTCTCTCTAGACAGCTGTCTCCCCTCTGGCATTCTGTCCTATACACTTTAGTTACTTTGCCCTGACATTTAGCTCCGCCTCCTCAACTTATGGTGTTCCCTGGCTCCACTTTACATCCCCCTCCCTATGTTGCAGCCTGAAAACTCTCTCAAGGCTGGGGACAATCACAGGGCTCACCTTTGTTTCCCATCTGTCTGTAATCTCTGTCCTTATCATTCAACACCCAGAGGCTTGAAAACCACTAATTCATGTATTTTGTCTAGTTTTACTTTTGTTTTCGGTGGGGAGATATATCTGATCCCTGTTACTCCACCTTGCCTAGAAACAGAATTAGTCTCTGCACTTCCTTTTATTGTTTTTTAGACAGAGATTTGCTCTTGTCACCCAGGCTGGAGTGCAATGGCATCATCTCAGCTCATTGAAACCTCTGCCTCCTGGGTTCAAGCGATTCTCCTGCCTCAGCCTTCTGAGTAGCTGGGATTACACATGCCTGCCACCACGCCCAGCTAATTTTTTTTTTTATTTTTTAGTAGAGACAGGGTTTCACCAAGTTGGCCAGGCTGGTCTCGAACTCCTGACTTCAGGTCATCCACCCACCTCAGACTCCCAAAGTGCTGGGATTACAGGCATGAGCCACCACGCTCGGCCTGCATTGCCTTTTCTACCTGTAAGATCACGGCCTCTGCAAAGCACTGTATGAGGGTTTTTTGTTTGTTTAAGACAGGGTCTTGCCCTGTCACCCAGGTTGGAGTGCAGTGGCGCAATTTCAGCTCACTCCAACCTCCACCTCCCAGGTTCAAGTGATCTTCCCACCTCAGCCTCCGAGTAGCTGGGACTGTAGGTGCCCATGACCACACCCAGCTAATTTTTATATGTTTTTTGTAGAGACAGTGTTTCACAGTGTTGCCCAGGCTGGTCTCAAACTCCTAGACTCAAGCAATCTGCCCACCATGGCCTCTGAAAGTGCTGGGATTACAGGTGTGAGCCACCACACCAGCCAAGTTCTTTGAAGTAAAAAAGCCACTCACACAATAGGTACCCAATCCCTCCTCACTCACCAAAGGAGAGTCTAAAGGGCCTGCCTCCTGGGAATCTTAGTTGGGCAGTGACTTAGCTCAATTTAAGGAACTTTCTAGGTCCAGAACCCTTGCAATTGGACCTGTGCTAGCCCAGATCAGCACCGTCTAATCCTGAGGGCCATCGTAGGGTGAAAGTGACATTTGGGGGGGTCTCATAGAAAAGCCAAATTGTAGCTGTGAACACCTAGGGACAGTGGTCTTAGCTTGCCTCTAGGCATTGGACATTATGAGCAGACATAATGGACACCCTTTAAGGCGAGTCCATTCTCTGTGGATGCCTGGTTTACCACTACCCTGCTCCCCCTTGGCAATACCTGATTCAAGACTGGGCACATGACCTAGTTCTAGACAGTAAGGTACAGGACCAGGAAAGTCTACAGGGATTTCTGGGAAAGGCCTCCTCCATTTGTTTTTTTTTTTTTTTTTTTGAGATGAAGTTTCAGTTTGTCGCCCAGGCTGGAGTGCAGTGGCACAATCTTAGCTCACTGCAACCTCCACCTCCCGGGTTTAAGTGACCCTCCCGCCTCAACCTCCCAAACAGCTAGGATTACAGGAACCCACCACCACACCTGGCTAATTTTTTATTTTTTTTTTTAGTAGAGATGGGGTTTCACCATACTGGCCAGACTGGTCTTGAACTCCTGATCTCAGGCAATCCGCCTGCCTCATCCTCCCAAAGTGCTGGGACCACAGGCGTGAGCCACCTTGCCTGGCCCAGGCTTCCTCCATTTTAAGGGGAGTCCCGGTAAGACACAGTCTACCTTCTCTGGAGTTGCCATACTCCAGTGTGGACACTTGGGGCTACTGCCAGCATCTTGGCATCAACCCGAAGATGGAACTAACAAGAAGGATGGCAGATCAGAGAAGGCCCGAGCCTGGAAGACATCATTGAGCTGATGAATCAAATAGCCCCAATGCCTCTCTCCCCTCTGAATATTCATATAAGAAAAAAAAAACAAAAAACTAGCGGTTCAGCTAGATGCCACCAAAAGCATTGTCACTGAGCTGGCCACCTGGAGGGCTGGAAGTACATGTGGAGGGGAGCACCTTGAAGGTACTGTTACCTCCTGCTAAGCAGTTCTGACTTTCTCCTTTGGATGAGAAAAGGGCTGGTAGCTGTGAAAAGATGTGCCCAAGGCCACGTGGGGGGAAGTGGCAAAAGCAGCCCCGCACAGGCCTAGCAGCCTTCCTGCGGGTGCCCCGAGATCCTGAGTCAGCTTTGATGGTGGGGCCTGTGGGTGCAGGCCTCAAAGTTCACCATCTCCAGTCAATATTCAGTTCTCCTGCTGGGCGAGAGCAAGCAAGCGCCGGAGACTTCCTTGAATTTTTGTGCTGAAATGGTGTCCTTGGAGGAAAATATCAAAGTCCCCCAAGCTGTAATCAAGGCAGTTGCAGATTACAAGTAATTGCCATAGTTTCGGGACAGATTCTTCTCAGATTGAAAAGAGCCTGTCCAAAGTTCCTTCCCAGGCCAACAGAACAGAACAGGGCAGGCACCTGCAGCGGAGGGGAGCGGAACCCTGGGATCCAAGGCTTGTGTTCGCTCTCCACGCCGGAGCAGGAAGCTCCTTCCATGCCCTGGCCTTCTTCCTCCATGCTTGGAGCATGTGTGGGCCACATGGCCATGTCTCTGTAGTAATGCTCAGGTATAGGCGTGGGGACATTTATTGCCTCAATTTCAAGACTGTCTGGAAAAGGGCAGTACTGCCCTGGGCAGTAAAGAGTTCATATCCCTAGAGATACAAGCCCTGGAAGGGCCTTCAGCAGGCATCCATGCCTTCACATGTGCTGTCCCCTCGAAGACCCTCCTGAACCTTAAAGATGTGATGTATGCATTCGCTCATTTCACAAAGAACTACCTGTGCCAGGAGGTAAGGGGCATTTAGCAATAAATAAAGTCCTGCTGGGTGCCGTGGCTCACACCTGTAATCCCAGCACTTTGGGAGGCCAAGACAGGTGGATCAACTGAGGTCAGGAGTTCGAGACCAGCCTGGCCAACATGGTGAAACCCCATCTCTACTAAAAATTAGCCAGGTGTGATGGTGCATGCCTGTAATACCAGCTACATGAGAGGCTGAGGCATGAGAATCGCTTAAACCCAGGAGGAAGAGGTTGCAGTGAGCCAAGATTCTGCCAATGCACTTCAGCCTGGGCAACAGATCCAGATTCCGTCTAAAACAATAAAAAATCCCCAAGAGTGTAGAGAAAAAGGCAGATAAATAAAATGAATATACAATATGATATTAGGTGGTTGTAAGTGCTATAACAGAAGGGACAGAGAGTGACAGGGTGATTTTTAGAAAGGGTGGTCGGGGAAGGCTTCCCTTGAAGAGGTGTAACTAATATTTGAGCTGATAAACCTTAATGAAGGCAGGAGCTGGCCACGTAAACACCTGGAGAAGCAGCGTCTAGGCAGAGAAGAGGAAGCAAGGTGTTCAGCCAGGTTTGAAGACTAGCAAGAGGCTGGTGTAGGCTGGGCACGATGGCTCACACCTGAAATCCTAACACTTTGGGAGGCCAAGGTGGGCAGATCGCTTGGGCCCAGGAGTTCAAGACCAACCTGGGCAACATGGTGAAACCCCATCTCTATAAAAAATACAAAAATTAGCTGGGCATGGTGGCACACACCTGTAGTCCCAGCTACTCAGGAGGCTGAGGTGGGAGGATCACCTGAGGTGGTAGGTTGAGGCTGCAGTGAACTTTGATCACACCACCACTGCATTGCAGCTTGGGTAACAGAGTAAGACACTGTCTCAAAAAGGAAAAAAAAGGGGGCTCGTGGAGTTGCAAAGCGGTCCGGAGGTGGAGAAGCATATGAGATGAAGTTGGAGAGGTGACTGCAGGTCAGACCATGTGTGTCTTGCAGGCTGGGCAGAGCATGTTGGCTTTTCCTCTGTATATTGCAGACACTGGGTTTGGAGCAGGACATGGTCCGACTCAGGTTTAGAGAGCCACACTCTGCCTGCTGTACCCATAGAAAGCCCTGGCACATGGTAGGTGCTTAATAAACATTGGTGGTTATTATCAGAGTTCTTCAACTGCACCTTTGGACCCTGGAGTTCACTGAGGGCAGGGACCAGAACAGTCATCTCATGCTTATTATAGTTGGTGCTAAGATGTGTGGATAAATTAATGACTCAGGGCATGAATGGGTGAGCAAGGTAGGAGTAGGTTCTGAGGAGGAGCCTCGTGTCCCCGGGGCAGGTAAGACATACAGCTGGGGCAGTGTGAAGGAAGCAAGCCAACAGCTATGCCACAGAAAGAACAGGTAAGAGCCCATTTTAGAAAAGAACCATTGCCTGGGCCCTAAGGGAATATAGGATGCAGCTGGGCCCAAATTTGGGCTGCAGGAACCAACACAGCCTGCAAACCAGCGGGCATGAGTCAGGCAAGCCACATGGGGCTCCACCTCCTAGAATCACCAGGATGCTTACGGGCTCATCCCGATCCTCCTGGGAGCACTGGAGACAGGCATTTGGCACAAAACAGGCACCCAGAGGGTGCAGCCTAGATAGGCGCTGGTGCCCAGATGCGGGTTTTAGGCTGTACTTGGGAGGTGGCAGAGATTGTTGTGGGCTGGGGCAATCATGGAGGGCTTCCTAGAAGAGCTGCAGCCTAGATGGACAGATAAGGTTCAAACGGAAGCCACTAGGGGTCTGTAACTGTAGACACTCCTCCAGACATGTCCTGTGAAATCATCGCACCTCTGAGTCATGCCTGATAACCCTCCCTACTATCCAAAGGATAATGTCTTGGCTTGACATTTAAGAGCTCCTATTTTTTTTTTTTCTTAGACAGAGTCTTGTTCTGCCACCCAGGCTGCAGTGCAGTGGCATGATCTCGGGTCACTGCAACTTCCGCCTCCCAGGCTCAAGCAATTCTCTTGCCTCAGCCTCTGGAGTAGCTGGGATTACAGGTACACACCACCACACCAGGCTAATTTTTGTATTTTTAGCAGAAAGGGGATTTCACTATGTTGGTCAGGGCAGTCCCAAACTCCTGACCTCGTGATCCACCCACCTCGGCCTCCCAGAGTGCTGGGATTACAGGTGTGAGCCACCGAGCCCAGGCAAGAGTTTCTATTTTCAGAAAGTGGCCTCTTCAGGTATTGCTCTTAAAAAAATAACAAAAGATAAATAAAAGAAAAAAAAAGTGGCCTCAATCTACCCATTCAGTCCTGCCTCTCCCAAGCAGCCAAATCCACGGCACGTGCTATATACCTTAACCACGCTGCACATTTTCCCATCCAGTGCCTTCGCCACCACTGTTTGCTCTGCCAGGAATTCCCTTATCTGGCTCCACTTTCTTTTTTTTTTTTTTTTTGAGAAGGAGTATCGCTCTTGTTACCCAGGCTGGAGTGCAATGGTGCGATCTCGGCTCACCGCAACCTCCGCCTCCTGGGTTCAGGCAATTCTCCTGCCTCAGCCTCCTGAGTAGCTGGGATTACAGGCACACCCCACCATGCCCAGCTAATTTTCTGTATTTTTAGTAGAGACGGGGTTTCACCATGCTGACCAGGATGGTCTCGATCTCTTGACCTCGTGATCCACCCGCCTCGGCCTCCCAAAGTGCTGGGATTACAGGCTTGAGCCACCGCGCCCGGCCTCTGGCTCCACTTTCTAAACAACTGCCCATTCCTCAACACCCAGCGAATGTCCCAACTTCAGAGAAGTCTCCGCCCTCTGATCCCACATTATCACGTACCTGGTGGACTATAAGCCACACTGGATGCATTTGGGTTTTCTCTGTGGATGACCATTGGGTACCAGTTACGCCTCTTGCCCTGGTGTAATTATTAGTTGTGACCCTTTCACTCCCAAATATGTTCTGGCCAGATGGCAAAATAAACAGTCACCCTTCATCACCTGCACCTTTCTTTACCCAGCTAAAATCCTTTGGGCAGGAACCATGCCTTTGTCAGAGCCCAGCACAGTACTCTGAATGCTGGAATAAAGTTAGTCACTCACACCAGTAATCTCTGAGATGCTGGACACTGAATTATGTGAGGCAAAGCTGCAGAAACATCTGTCCCTGTTCTCCTGCCACATGTGAAACGAGGTGGGGGAAGGTAAGAAAAGATCATTTCAGAGAGGCCGGGCACAGTGGCTCACACCTGTAATCCCAGCACTTTGGGAAGCCAAGGTGGTTGGATCACTTGAGGTCAGGAGTTTGAGACCAGCCTGGCCAACACAGTGACACCCTGTCTGTACTAAAAATACAAAATTAGCCAGATGTGGTGCCATGTGCCTGTAATCCCAGCTACTGGGCAGGCTGAAGCAGAATTGCTTGAATCTGGGTGGCAGAGGCTGTAGTGAGCCAAGATCACACTACTGCACTCCAGCCTGGGTGACAGAGTGAGACCCTGTCTCAAAAGGGGAAAAAAAATTCTTAAGAGAGTTACAAGTGACATGGAAAAAATCATGATAGGAGTGGGGAGAGATGAGGAGGGGCAGAGGCTAATTTTGGACAGGCTTGGCAGAGAAGGCCTCTGGATTTGAAGTCTGAATGAATTTAGGGAGCCATGAGATGAGAGCATCTGCAGGAGGAACATCCTTGCTAGGAAGTTGGGAAAAGCAAGTGCTAAAATCCTGAGGCTTGTCTATGGCCATACCACCCTGAACGCGCCCGATCTCATCAGATCTCGGAAGGAAAGCAGGGTCGGGCCTGGTTAGTACTTGGATGGGAGACTGCCTGGGAATACCGGGTGCCGTAGGCTATAAAAAATAAAATAAAATCCTGAGGCTAGAACATGCTTAGTGTGTTTAAAGAACAGGAGAGAGGCCAGTGTGGGAGCAGAGAGCGTGAAGCAGGGGTTGATGGGAGATGCTGGCAGGGACCAGCAAAAGCAGGGCTTTGTCGCCTGCAAAAAGGAATCCATAGATGTATATTTTTAACCAGTGTACGGTGTTGGATGGGGAAGTAACGTGATCTAGGTTATTTTTTCCCCAGACAGAAAAGTTTTTATTTTTTATCATGCATACAGGAGACAAAAATGCCACAGATCCCCTTGTGACTGTACAAAGCCACCTCAGGAATATTTCTCTGCGTAAAAGAAGCAATGTCAGTTACCATGATGTCAATTACAACCTGGCACAAAATCATCAGGACAATCACGGCCACAGATTTCTTTCTGGAGGTTAACCTTACAGAACCCGGTCACAACTTCCAGTCTTAAGTCTGACAAAACAAACTCCGCTTCTAAGTACAAGGTTACACTAAAGGCCCCCACAACTTGATAACAATTGTGATTAGTCACATAAGTTTCCAAGTGGCATAAAAATGTGCATTGACAATCTTGCAAAAGTTCTCAACTAAAAGCAACAAGCAGGGCTTTA
>NW_022436973.1:11039789-11052495 GCF_009761245.1 Sapajus apella | reverse complement strand
GACAATCTTGCAAAAGTTCTCAACTAAAAGCAACAAGCAGGGCTTTATAGCATAATGCCCCAATGGGCTGAAACACAGAGAGATGCATAGGAGAGATGGGGTTTCTCCATGTTGGTCAGGCTGGTCTCAAACTCCCAACCTCAGGTGATCCGCCCACCTCAGCCTCTCAAAGTGCTGGGGTTACTACAGGTGTGAGCCACTGCACCCGGCCCAAAGTCTTTCTTGTTGAGTTTAAGAAAAAATCTTTTTCTTCAGTTGTTATTGTTTCAAAGCCATCATTTAAAGAAAAAATGGTGTGAGATCTGGGTATGGGTAGACAGGCCCCATGACCAGGAAGACCCCCTCCCCAGTGCCCACAGCCTGGCAGCCTAACAGGTAGAGGCGGGGGGGCTGCCAGAGTACCTGGATTCCATGGGGTCCAGTAACTGGGGCTGAGGAGGGGATCCCGTCCTTGCCCCTGCCTCATTCACATGCCTAGATAGGCCAGTTTGGCAGAGTTCCTGGGGATCAGGGGCTCTCCTGTGCATTGGCAGGTGGCCCAACTAGGTCCACAGGCAGTTATGGAGGCTCCTGTAGACCTGGGAGCAGGCAACAGGGCTGATGGTGGCCTGGGCAAAATTCACGGGAAAGGTGATGGCCAGGCATTGGTGGAGCACAGAACAGACCCTCACAAGCCGTAGCAGGCTGTGATGTCAACCACCGTGGGGCAGGAGGAGCAGTATGATCACAAAGAATGTGCTGTCCACTGCTTCATGCCCTTGACCTCACCCATGCCCAGCAGCCGGCTGTGTGCTCATCCTGCCAGATGCCCAAGAGTCCACTTGGTGGTAGCCTGGCCTGTGCTCTTGAGGCCATGGAATGTCCAAGTCTGGGTGGCACCCAGCATCAAATGCACCCACTTCATCTTGGGTGATAAGACTCAGCTTGCCACAACCAGGGTGCAGAGCTACTGTAAGCACAACCAGCGCTCATGCGAAGGCCGGCAGGCTGGGGGCTTGAAGCATAGGCCTCAAAGAGGCACTGTCCTCCAAGTAGTGACTTGCCGGTGCCCTTGTCAAAAATGGCTGCGATGGCCACAGTAACTGGTCCATACCATAAAGATGATGGCAGTGCACATCCACAGCACTGGGTAGATGCAGCCGCATGTGACAGCCATGTGATGTTAACACAGAACAGCATGAGGCTATATGGAAACAGCAGAGACTGGCCACAAGGGCCACAATCTGAGATCTGAGTCGACCGAACATGGAGAGCCAGAGCGCACAGAACAGAAAGACAGCAGAGCACCCCCCACTGGCCTGAGCCCAAATCCACCACCCACAGGAGGCCAGAAGGAGCTTTATGTAGGCCCCACATCCCAGGGCAGCACCTAGCCGGACTGGAACCCGTAAGGCCTAGAAGGGGCCTCCGTAGGCCACCTTGCGAGGCCTCCCCTGGCTCTGTAGGGCCTATCCCCCAGCAAGTAGTACTGCAGGGGGTTGGCCCACAGGTCATCTTTAATAATCTGGGCAACGCTGTCGGCCTCTGGGAGGCTGTGCTGTGAAAACCAACTGAAGAAGCTTCGGACAGTGTCCCGGTTCCTGTGTACGAGGGCCGGGGGTTCCTGGCCCCGGTGCCACCGGATGCGAGTCGCAATAGACACCACTCGGCCTGAGGGTCTGCATTCATACTCCTTTACTATCACCTTGTTCTGGAAGTAGGGGTTGCTCCAAAAGCGGAACTTGAATTTGCAACCTGTCCTGGAGTGCCTGAGCTCCCTCACCTCCAAATTCATCAGGTAGCAGAGCATGTCTTCATCTCGAGGGCTGATCATGGCTGACAGCTGCGGGTGGTTCAGAAAGGCAGTGACCCAGAAGCCAGGAATATTCTGGATGATGAAGCTCCTACGGGCGAGGTGCAACCTGTGCATCCGCCCAAACCTGCGCTCAAGCTGGAGGTAGGCCCTGTCGGCCTGGGCGCTCATGGCCTCCGCCTCCCACTGGATGGCCTCCAGAGGGTCCACAATTAGGACACCAAAGTTCAGTGGTCCCGGGCCCTCCTGGGCCTCCGCTCCCACCTCCTGCTTCTCCTCCCCCACCAGCTTCTCCCCCACCTGCTGCTTCTCCACCTTCTCTGCGGCCTCCTCCTTGAAGATGGCGCCCTCCTCCGTGGTCGCGTCCTCGGCCTTCTCGCCGGCTCCCGCCCGAGCCCCCGGGCCTTCTGAACCGCAGGTTTCTGGGGCTTCGTCCAGGACCCGACCGTTTTCCAGGCTCAGGGCAGTCGCCGCGGAGGTCGCTTCCCCGCGCCTGGGGGAAGGGAGGGCAGTCCCGAGGCCCGCTGCGGGGTGGAGGGACCCGCGCCCCATAGCTTCTCGGGCCCAGGCCGCAGGGGCCATGCGCGCGTCCCCCTCCTGCTCAGGGCCGGGCGGCGGGCGCGCCGCGGCTTCCGGGGTCCCTGCCCTCTCGTCCGCCATCGCCTGCGAGAGCCTCTGGCCTGGAGGGGCTCGGGGAGCGCGGGCGACTGCAGGCTGGGCAAGAGGGGCGGCTGTCGGCGGGAGGACAGTGGGCGGAAGGCTCCGCCCCGCGCGCCCCCTTCTCGGATGTGATTCGCTGGGGTCCCCCGCAGCCGGGCGAGCGGCCTGAAGGCTGGGAGGAGGGGTACGGGGCTGCTCGATGAGGGTGTGATTGCGGGCGCCACAGAACTGGCCCCGGATTCGTTGGCACTGGCGATGGCGATGGCGATGGCGATAGAGGTGGAGGTGGGGAGAAGTATGTACCAAGCAAGGGTCAGCTCGGAGCAAACACCAGGGGACAGGCCCAGTCACTGGTCCTGGATAATTAAAACTTTCCTATCACAGCCACCACGCCAGGCGATTGCTCAACGTTCCCCACCTGCAGTGGGCAAGCAGAAGTCGCCCAGCTCCCACACTCCAGTGTTGCTTTGGGGCAGTTGTAGGTCATTCGCAGCCTTGCATTGGTTAAGTTACTCAGGCACACGCGGAAGGCTTAAAGAGGTATCCCCTGCAACGACTGACCAGATTCAAACCAGATACACTGTAATGGTAATCTTCTCACACAAAGGTGATCAACGCATTCATGTAGGGAAAGAAGGTGCTTGAAATATTCATGTGGGGAAAATAAGCAAGGTCGGAGTGGAAGGATCTGGGGCAAGAGAGGGTGTTAAATGCTACAAACAGGGAGCGAGTGGGCATCTGCCTGGTTTCTCCAACAGGAGTTGGTTCCTCCCGGGCTGGGTGGCAGAAGCCAGGCGGACCCTGCTTCACTTTGTCCGAGGCCCAAATGCTACCCTTCCAAAGGTGGACTCTAGCCTTAAGTGCAGGGACTGTACCAGGGCTGTACCAGGACTTTTCCTCCCCAACCAGCTTCTCCCCCACCTGCTGCTTCTTCACCTCCTCTGCTGCCTCCTCCTTGAAGATGGTGCCCTCCTCCGTGGTGACATCCTCAGTCTTCTTGCGCTGGATGAGCCAGCCCTCGAAGTCCTTGATCCTGCAAATCTGTGTTCCTGTGGTCTCTGCTCCCAAACTGTGACCTATGAAGGTCAGTACCCCCACCTCTGCCCAAGTCCTTGCCACCTCTTCCAGAAAGCTTTCAGCGTTTTTCTGACCAATGGATGCAACAGCTCCCTCATCTGAGCCCTCAGACCTATACTGTGGTATACACTCCTTAGGGAGCAAGGTGGATTTCCTTAGAGTCCTAGCTAGAGTTTTAACCTACTGGGGTGGACACTGAACATTTGTCAAGCAGAAGGCCAGAGATGAAGGGTCAACCCACTGCCTTTGTACACAAAACACCTGTACTTGTTAATGCCTCCACAGGCTCTTGGGCTGGACTCCAAGTGACTTGCACTGCTTGGCCATGGACACGGGCTCCAGACCACAGAAGTCAGTTCAGTCTGAGCCCCTGATGGGAGGATCTCAGCACAAGGGTTGGCGCCCAGGATAGTGGTGATGACCTTCATTAATAAGGTCAAGGTCAGGTGAAGCCATATAAGCCTCTCAGCAGTCTGCGTGAACCCACTGGTTGGGCACAAGTGTAGGTTAGGTCAGGTCCTAGCTGTCACCAGCTGTCCACCTTGGGCAATGATGAGCATGAACATTTTTGCTTTCTTGGACAACCAGCATCTATTCCTCATCCTAACAATGCCCCAAATTTCCTTTGAGAAACCACTCCTCCTGTCTCAGCCTTGTTGTCACTGGCATATGGTGACTGGTTTGGGATGGTACAGAATCCCATCAAGGCCAATGAAACAGGATGCTTACTGGGGCTTCTGTGGCGAGTCCTCTCCTGAGAGCCTGGAGGGTTGCTTCCTTTCGGTCAGCAGTGTGTGAGAATGGCAGGTCTGGAATCCAGGCAGCATTCTGCTCACACCCACACAAAGGGGGAAATCTACTTTGCAGGGCCTGTGGATGAAGTCACAACTGCATCACAGAGCAGGGAGAAACAGGAATGCTGAGGCCAACCATGTGGAGCCACTAGATCAAACCTAACCTAGAGACTGCTCTACAGCTGGCATTTTTCAGTTACACGCAATTTCACTGTGAAAAGCCAATGATTTTGGCTGTCTGATCCTTGCATCCAAGATAGAATTATGCCACTTACCTCAAAGACATACAACTCAGGTATTTAACATCAAAGAAGAAAGCTTGCAGGTGCTGATGGGAGGGGTTTTTACTGTCTGCCCTACACTCACCACCATCCTGGATGCTAAAGATGTCCGGAGATTCCAGTTCTTCCCAATTCCAGGCTCTCTCCAACCCTTTCCCAATCAGACAGGTTCACAACTCCCAAACACATCATTCAGAAGTTTTTAATAAACAACTTCATTATAAAAACCTTTTTTTTTTTTGAAAATGTAATTCTGTAAAACATTGAAAAATCTACTTTAACAAAGATATGCCCTGTGCATTTTCTAATGGCACTTATACTTTACAATTAAAAACCTTGTTTTATATAAAGCCAAAAATACTCCAAGAGGTTATTCACTGTGTTTACAAAGTGCTAGAAGATTTTTGTCTTGTATTTTTCTCTCTTTAAATAATCTGGAGTTACAAAAGAGTGGCTCCAAAGCCTTGACCACTGGTAGGGAGGGAGAAGCATAAGAAGTGGTGTTTTAGGAGTTCTAGTGCCAAATATGCAGAGGTGGAGAGGTGTGAGTGGGAAGAATCAGCTAAGGAAGTTAGCTGACACACAAAGAAATTGAACTGGAATTTTTCCAAACCCCTCCATGGAGGCACTAGATTATTATAGAGAACACCCTTTTCCCTCGCCATAGACCCTACTCTCCAGAGGCAAAGGTCACGGCCAATTCCTTCCACAGCAGGTTCAGAGCTCCAGGAGAGGCCAGGGTGGGGTCCCAGAGGAATCTGGATTTTTCTGGCCAACACCTGCCTAAGGCAAAGTTTCTTATTACATAAATATCCTTGTTAAAAAGCAAAATATTGATCCTGTACAATATAACCTGTTAAAAAAAATCGTGCTTACAAATAGCTCCTAGATAAGAGGAGAGGTGGAGAGAGGATGGAGAAAACAGCTACCAAAAAGGGAGGGGGGAATTTAAAGGACTACTAGGGAAAGTTTTAGGGCAGTGGGAGAATTCCAACTTAGGACAATATCTATGAGCAAAAAAGTAATCACACCTGCTTCCCGGATTTCAATTAAGAAAATGCCATTGTAAAAGGTTGGGGGGGGAACCTCATTGGTGCTCCTTTCCCTGCCTCCCACCTCTTTAAGATGATGCAGGGATCCTTTGAGCTGACATCTGGGCATGCCATTCCCTTACTCCCAGGACTGGACTCAGCCCTGACCAGCTACTGTGTAGGGTGGGAGGGGGACAGCTCATTGCCGACAGAGGCTGGAGGTGGCAGAGAAAGGGGACATCACCCCTTTTTTTCCTGGTCCCTCACTGGTCTTTGCCACATGCCATGGCTCCTGTCCTGGGCAGACACCCCTCAGGTTCTCATGGCCTCAGTAAGCATACTGAAGTGAGTTTGGGTACTGAGTGTAGGATAAAGCTATTCTTATCCTTTGAACCAGGCCATTAAGGCTTTTTTTTTTTTTTTTTTTTCCCCTCTTCTCCCCCCGCCCCACCCTGATTTTAGGAAGAGAGGTTTAAGAAATGGCTGGCTAGCTATGGTCCAAAAAAAAAAGGTGAAGGCAGATATTATTCCTCTGTACCAGCAAAGTTCACAGTGATGGGAAAATTCCTTGCGGGTGGTGAGGACACTGAGGGAGGAGGAAAGGAAAGACAGGATAGACGGGAAGACACCAAAGTGGGGAAAGCAAGGAGAAAAGACAAGAGGTGGGGGTGAAACAGTTGCTTTGCCAGTCCCATGACTTTCCCAGCATCACTTACGGGGAGAGAGAATTCGAGGGAGGCAGAGAGGACAGGACTCCTCTAACAGCCCAGGACTTTGTATTCTGCAGCAGAGGCCCAATGGCCTCTGTAAACTGAGGGTGTAGGGAAGGTGGCAGTTAAGGGGAGAAGGGTTGCTGGGTCTAGTGCTGAAGACCGGATACAACAAGGAGAATGGCAAGAGCGAGTCCCAACTGGATTCTCACATCCTATTGCCTATAATACGAGTCCCAATAACATGCACAGCATGCAGGAGGTGGCTGCGTACCAAGGTAGACGCTTTTTAAAATAAACCTTAATTAGTCCCTGGGACTCACTGAAACTAATTTTTAGAAGCAAATCATCTAGTCTGATTCTAACCTTACCAGACATTTTAATATCTGGTTTTTTTATTTAAAGGTATCCCAAGCTACCCTGCCTATATCGAAACACACTTACTCCAAATTGCTTCCAATCAAGGGCTAGGGAGCTAAATTTTAAGGCTTTCACCTCAAACAAGGAGTACTGGCCTGGGCTGAAGCAGAAGCCTGAGTCCTGGACCTGCTCAGTTCCTGATGACAAACCAAGTGAGCCTAGACAGAAGGCGGGTGAGGGAGGACTGGGAGGAGGCTGAGGCAGTTCCTTGGTAGTTTGTCCTGAAACCCTAGTGGAGAAGTCAGCATCAGGCACCTCCTGAGAGAAGTGCCCAGAAACTGCTGACTGCATCTGTCAAGAGTTAACAGTAAAGAGGTAGAAGTGTGTTTCTGAATCAGAGTGGAGATGTCTCAAGGGTCCCACAGTGGAGGTCCCTGAGCTGCCTTCCTTCCATGAGTGGGAAGAGTGAAGCCCATGAAGAACGGAGATGAAGCAAGGATGGGGTTCCTGGGCTCTGGGCAAGGGCTGTGCTCTCTACAGCAGGAAGCCCCACAAGTCAGAAGAGAAGAACTAATCATTTGTTGCAAGAAACCTTGCTGGATACTAGGGGCAAAACTGGAGATGGGGATGGTAGCACAAGAAGAAAGTGGAAGTTTTTGGACAGAAAGCAAAGAAGCCTATGCACAGTGGCTGAGTCCACTGCAAAGTGGAAGGGACAGACGGGACATTGTGGATAAGGAAAATTTTGGTTTAGGACATAACAATGTACCCATAGATTAGGACTTAACTATGTGCCCATTCCTAACTTTCTGCAAACTCTTCTTCCAACAATTCCACAACTTCCTGGAAAAGGGACAGGTGGGAGGAAGACAAATGAGGGGCTCAGACCTCCTCCTTTGCTATTCACACCAACCCAGAGTCTCTGCTTCCAAGATTGATAACAGCTCATGATGTTCAAGGTGGGGACTACGGGTTGGGGAGGTGACAGATGTGGGTATGCCTTTCATTTCTTCCCCTCTCCAGTTCAAGAGGAGGATGAGGGGGTCATAATGTACTTGGAGAAAAACAGAACTGCAGACCTGTGAGAAAACTGCTCCAATCTTCTTGCCTGTCTTCTGTGGACACTGCCGAGGAGGGCAGGAACAGATGCAGTCATGGAAGATGGCAGTGACTGAAGCAGTCCAAAGTCAGTTTATTTCCCCACGGGGGAAAAATGTGACCTCAAGTGAAGAGAAGTCAGCAAGACCCGACTCCGCCTTGTAAACAGGACTCCAGTTAACACCAGGTACCAAATGGTTCAGGCTGGTGCCAACTGGAATGGACTGATGGGAATGGATTCACGGTGTGTAAACAGTGTTCACTGCAATCATCCTAAGGCTAACAGCTTGGCAAGGGAGGTGAAATGGTGTCTGAGGGGACTGTGTAAACGGTACCGTTGCTGGACAACACTGACTGGAAACAGAGGCGCTGGTACAGTAGGCGTAGGTGGGCAGGAAATAAAGGCCCTCTCTCCTGCCCATTGGTTGGAAGCAGGCGATGGAGCCAAGTGACCTTCTAGAGCAGGGCCTGACCAACTGACTGCTGTGGGGTCTGCAGGTTGGAACCAGAAGGCGGGCTTCTTGGGCAATTTCTCTTGAGGTCGTCCAAGGTGAAACCCTCTGTGTCTCCAAGAGGCCTTCCCATTCTCGAGGAGGTTCTGGCGCTTTGGAGAGGGACAAGGCTAAATGTGGCTCCCGATTCAGGTCAAAAAAATAAAAGCAAAAATACCTGAAGTCCTATGGTATGAGATCTTTTCACAGGGTTGGGGCTCAAGGCTCCTTCTGGAATTGATCCTGGAGCCTGAACCCCCAAACCAAGTGCTCCATACAGACACTGGAATTTTTTTTTAACCCAGCTCTGAAAGCTCAGCTGCCTTCATGGGGGACACGGACGGGGTGGGTACTAAGGCTCCCTAACAGAGCCAAAAACTGAGCTGAGGGCCTCTGTGGGGGCTACTGGAATGCTTGGTGGAAACGAGGCAGGGTGGTGCTACTCAGGCCAGATGTGAAGACCGGAGGCAAGGAGTGCAGGGGCCCAAAGTTCAGTGGTCCCCCAGCTCCTGGGGAATCTTGAGGCTGAGCTTGCAAAGTGGTGAGCAGGGGCTGTGCCTCGGCCTGGGAGTAGCCCATGACCAGGCCTCCTGTGGCCCCAGGCGGGTTACACGGGGGCAGGTTGAGTGGAAGAAAGCCCAGTAGGTGGGAGAAGTCCACATTAGCAGCGCAGAGGGCCTCAGAGAGGTTGGCGGGGCTCTTGGCAAGCAGTGCTTCATCTAGGAGGGCTGCAGCTGCCGCCGGCTGAGGTGAGGTGGGCTGGGGTTCAGCGGATGAGAGAGACAGGCTTCCAGGAAGCTCCGCCAGAAAACTATCCACCTCCACTTTGGGCAATTTGTCGGGCAAGTATGAGGTAGATCCAAGCTGGTATTTTGGAGGGAGCTGAGCTGGGGAAGAGATAGGTGAGGATTCCAGAGGGTAGCTCATACCCATGGGCAGTGTGTTGTGCACCAGGGAGTGTGGCACACCTGTGCTGGGCATCGTAGGGATGTGGGCACCATACATGCCCATGGGCAACATGCCAGGGAAGGCCTTGGTCCCCATTACGTCCCGAGAGGCCATGCACAGCACAGGGCTCAGCTCTTCCTTCACATTGACTGTGGAGCTGCAGCTGAGTAGGCCTAACATGTCCACTGGCTCTGTCTTGATCTTGAGCAGCTCCTGCGAGTGGCTCTTCTTGACATGACGCGTCAGGTGGTCCTTACGGCCAAACCGCTGGGCACAGTACTGGCACAGGAAATCCTTACGGCCTGTGTGCACCACTAGGTGCCGCCGTACATCCTTACGAGTATAGAACCGCCGGTCACAGTGGTCACAGGGGTGCTTCTTCTCCTTGGCACCACCTGCTACCCGGCGTGAGTGGGCCTTCAGGTGCTCTAGCAGGGCCTGGGTACTCTCAAAGGTCTGCAGGCACACCTTGCAGCTGAGGTCACCGCTGCTGGCAGCATGCATGGCCAGGTGGCGCCGGTAGCCCAGCTTTGTATTGTAATTCTTACCACACTCAGAGCAGTGGAGGGCCTCCTTGTTAGGGTCATGGGTCTGCAGATGATTCCGCAGATGGTCCTTGCGGTGAAACATCTTATCACAGTACATACACTGGTGGGGTTTCTGGGCTGAGTGGGTGGCCATGTGCCTGGGGTAGAAAAGGGAGAGAGGGGAGAAAGCAGAAAGAGGGGAGATCACAAGGGATGACTGGACAACCAAGGTGTCCATTAATAGGAAACTAGATACAAAAACTATGGCAAAGGCTTGCAATGCAATACCAAACCAATTCTATTCCACAGATATCCTTGCCTACCTGCAAAATAATGTGTACTGATATTATTTGCAGCATTGCTGGTAGTAGCAAAAAAATCAGCAACAATCAGAACATCCAATCTATCAATAGGTAACTGGTTACAGAAATTATGTTAAGTCCATAAAATGACTCAACTTTTCAAAAAATGAAGCTTTATATGTACTTACAGGGAATATGCTGCTAAGAGACAGGAAGTAGAAAAAATGAGGCAGAATAGTAGATATAGAATAGTATTCTATGTGAAAAGGGGAAAAATATACGTATGTTTGCTTGCATATGCCTAAAATATTTCTGGAAGGATATACAAGAAACCGAAGCCAGTGGCTGCCTATGGGAAAAAGAACCAAACAGCTTATGGATGAGTGTGATGGAGAATTTTCATCACATAAGTTTTTGTACCTTCTGAATTTTGAATTACATGAATGTATTTCCTTTTTTAAAAAATTACATTTAAATAATTTAAAATGATACAATAAAGAGAAAATGAAATATATCTAAATTTCCAGTCTGAGCACAGTGGTGTATGCCTGTAATCCCAGCACTATGAGAAGGCAAGGAAGAAGGATCATTTGAGCCTAGGAATTCGAGAACAACATAGCGAGATCCTGTCTCTACAAAATATTAAAAATTAGGTGAGCATGGTAGCGTGCACCTGTAGTCCTAGCCACTCAAGAGGCTAAGGCAGGATTACCTGAGCCCAGGAATTCGAAACTGCAGTGAGCTATGATTGCACCACTGCACTCCATCGTGGGTGACAGAGTGAGACTCTGTCTCTAAATAAACTTCCTCGAGACTTCATCTCTAAATAAATAAATAAACTTCCTTATCTAGAACAAATTTCCAAGATATATAGGGCTAAGTCAAAACAGGAAGTTCAATACAGTGCATGTAATACAATCTTTTTTGAAAATAAAAAAGGGAATATACATGTTTGAATGTCTCAGGAGGATACACAAAAACCAACCCCCAGCTGCCTTTGGGGAGCAAACACCCCTCTCTACATTACCACGTTCGTTACATCACAGGAGGCTGACAGTAACCCACACAGGCATGCGCATTCTTAGGGTGCTCATGCTGGAGAACCATTCATCACTGCATGCCTGTTTGTACCATTTGAATTGCTTGCCGTGTTAACCAGTAACACTTCAAGAAATGTTTTAATGGTATGGCACTTCAGTGTCCCTTGGTTTACCTGATTGCATATGGTTGAAAAGTGGCTCAGAATCCAGGAACTGCAATTCACAGCTCCACAGCACATTCAGAATCAACTCAGCACCCACTGTTTGCCAGGCTCTGCATAAGTTGTGTCTTTAACCTTGATCTCCAGACAAGGAGTCTGAAACACAGGGCGGCCCCCTCACCCACCAGTCAGTAAGTAGCAGAGGCTGGATTTAAACAGGCCTTCAGAACACCTATGTTCAGTCAGGTATGCAACAGCTGTCTCTCGTACAGCACCCAGTGATCCTTTCTCCCTGGAGGGTATCAAACACACGCGCTGCCAACATGATACAAGTGTACGCTCAAGAGTGCTCAAGACTGTGTGGGTTACTGTCAACCTCCTGTGATGTAACTGAAAATGCAGAGAGGGAGGTGCTGAGTGATCCACTGTTCATTTCCCTCATTTTGTAGGTGAGGAAACTGAGGCCCAAAGAGGTTTAATACCTCACCTAAGATCACACAGTAAATTTTATGTGGAGTCAGGGCTCCTGCTTCCTGACCCAGGACTTTTCCTGCAGCCTCCCACTGGGAACCGGACCCTCATTAAGAAAGTCTAAGAAGGCAGGGAACAGTGGCTTACGCCAGTAATCTCAATACTTTGGGAGGCTAAGGTAGGAGGACAGTTTGAGGCCAGGAGTTTGAGACCACCCTGAACAACTCAGGGAAGAGACTCTGTCTCTAGAAAAGATAGAAAAATTAGTGGGTGTGGTGGTGGTGCATGCCTGTGGTCTTAGCTACTCAGAAGGCTGAGGCAGGAGAATCACTTGAGCCAAGGAGTTTGAGGCTGCGGTTAGTTACGATCACTCCACTATACTCCAGCTTGGGCAAAAGTGAGACCCTAGCAACAGGAGCTTTGGGAGCCACTGTGGCTCAGGTCAGTTGTTCTGGTGCTTGAGGAGGCAATTCTACACGTTCAAGGCCATCCTGCGTAACCCACTAAAAAAAAAAAAAAATGAGACCCTGTCTCAAAAAAAACAGAAAGCCTAAAAGTATGGCCTTGACTGGAGTTCCCTTAAGATATAGGAGCACACAGAAAATCAAAGCACTCCTGAGGACCACAGAACTATCAAGAGGACAATCATGGCTACCATGCTACCCTGTTGCCTATTTTAGTCCCTTCCTATTTATTAACTGTTTTCCAGATGAGGAACTGAGGCTTTTGTGGTCTTCTTGTTCATATTTACTTGTTTACTGTCTGTACCCACATTAAGACTGTAAAACCAAAGAAGGCCAGCACCCTCTTATGTCTGGCTCACTACTCCACCCCTCACACCAAGCACTGTGCCTGCTACAGAGCAAGAGCTCAATAATGTTGGGCAGATGAACTGATGGTTGGATGACTGTGCATCAGGCCAATCTATCTCATTTCTTTTTTTTTTTTTTTTTTTTTTTTTTT
>NW_022436973.1:10991796-11039689 GCF_009761245.1 Sapajus apella | reverse complement strand
CTCACCGCAACCTCCGCCTCCTGGGTTCAGGCAATTCTCCTGCCTCAACCTCCTCAGTAGCTGGGATTACAGGCAGGCGCCACCATGCCCAGCTAATGTTTTGTATTTTTAGTAGAGACGGGGTTTCACCATGTTGACCAGGATGGTCTCTATCTTTTGACCTTGTGATCCACCCGCCTCGGCCTCCCAAAGTGCTGGGATTACAGGCTTGAGCCACCGCGCCCGGCCAATCTATCTCATTTCTAAAGGGCAAGTTCATGGTTCCTCTAATGGAAAGGATAAAATCAAAACTACCCTTGTTTTTTTTTTTTGTTTTGAGACACAGTCTTACTCTGCCACCCAGGCTGGAGTGCAGTGGCACAATCTCAGTTCACTGCGGCCTCCTTCTCCTGGGTTCAAGTGATTCTTCTGCCACAGCCTCCCAAGTAGCTGGGACTACAGGCATGCACCACCACGCCCAGCTAATTTTTATTTTTAGTAGAAATGGGGTTTTGCCATGTTGGTCAGGCTGGTCTCTAACTCTTGGCCTCAAGTGATCTACCCTCCTGAGCCTCTCAAGGTGCTGAGATTACAAGTGTGAGCCAACACACCTGGCCCAAAATTGCTTTTGGCCATGCCTCCCCATCCTCACCAAAGCAACCAAAGCTGTTCTTCTCTATCTGCCTTATGTCAAGGCTTTTATGTTTAATTTCACTTTAAGTAAGGGTTCTTGGGCTTACAAGTTTCAGAAAAGCAGCTGGCACAGTGGGCAACAAGGAGACAGGCATAGTTAATCTGAGTAAGTGGCAGGCTGATTCAGTAGAAGAGGCACTGCAGGATCTCTGAAGCTGTATGACCTTGGGTAAGTTATGTCCCTACTCTGAGCCTCTACTTTAAAATTTACAGACTAGACCAGAAGGTCTACTTTTCCAGTTCAAATACTGATTCTTAACTTCTAGCTAAAATTCAGACCATCACCTGACACAGGTAAGGAAAGCAGTATTAAAAAAAAAAATGTTCAGGGCTAAGTGCAGTGGCTCATGCCTGTAATCTCACTGCTTTGGGAAGTCAAGGTGGGAGAATCACTTGAGCCCAGGAGTTTGAGACCAGCATGGGCAACACAGCCAGACTCCCATCTCTGCCAAAAATTAGAAACATAGCCAGGTGCAGTGGTTCAAGCCTGTAATCATAGTTACCTGGAACGATGAGGTGAGAGGATCACCTGCGCCCTGGAATTGGAGGCTGCAGTGAGCTGATTGTACCACTGCACTCTAGCCTGGATGACACAGCAAGACTCCCATCTCTTTTAAAAAAAAAAAAAAAAAAAAAAAAAAAGCTCAAGGCTGCCTGACATTGGCACCCAGACCATCTCTAAGAAGGTCTAAGAAGAAGGCCGGCTGCAGTGGCTTACGCCAGTAATCCCAAGACTTTGGGAGGCAACACATCAGATTCTAGTGTCTGAATCATTTTTTAGTAAGTGACTTCAACTGTTTGGCATTCAGGGTATACTTGTAGGACAAATTAACCTCCACTCTTCTGCCACAGACTAAAAACCCACACTAGGCAGGGTCTCTCTGCTTTTGTCCTCTGGGAACCGTGGGGCAGGAAGAGATATGAGAGTGTCACCTACCTATACAGCTTGTATTTGGAGGCAAAAGCCTTGCCACAGTGCAGCTGAGGGCAGCTATATGGTCTCTGCTCTGGTTGGGGGAGGCTGTGAGGCCTCAGCTTCTCCCCATTTGAGAAAGGTGTCCCCGAAATTTCACATTGGCACTTCACTTGACTCTCCGCCTCCCGGCCCCGAGGCCTGGGAACTAGTTTCCAGCCCACTTCCTCCTGCTGCTTTGCATCTTGAATCCAGGGGGGGACGCTGGTGAAAAATGTGGTCATGGCAAGGCTAATGGCAAAGGGCCATGTTATTCAGAAAGCCTCCCCATCCGCTCCACACGGGCTTTCAGCTCTGTCACAGCCTCGAACGCAGCTTTCAGAAAACAATCTCTTCACCTGAAACATCAGAACACCTGGTGTTAGGGAGCCCAATACCATGAGAACATGGGCTCTGGAGGCAGACAGATCCCATTCCAATCCCAGCCCTTCCACTTAGAAGCTGTGTGACTTTCAGCCAATTACTTACTTCCCTGAACTGTTTCCTCATTTATAAAGTGGGCATAATAATCTCCTAAATTGTAAACATGTTTTAAGGATTAAATGAGCTCATTAATATAAAGCATTCAGCAGAAGGCTGGGCATCCATTAAGTGCTGAGTAGTAGCTACTATTACCAGTACCATCTAGGCTAATAAGAAACAAGATAAACTGAGGAACCAAAAGCCCCAAAACTTCAAACTTTCTCTTCTGGACCTCACTTTTATATCCTTTCCATCAAACCTAGAGATAGTGGTTCCTCCATCTCATTACCCTGGCACCTCCTCGTCCACTACTTTCCACATTCTCCTCCTCATGGAGGTGCTAAGGAGCAATAAAATGCCCAAAAGGCAAGAGAGAAGGAAAGGGAAGCCTCTACTTAGGAAATTTACATCCCTGATGGTCAGCCCTGGTACCAGTTGTGTTTCTTAGCAGTGCATCAACATCAGGAGGGTCTGTCTGAGAAGGCAACAGCAGATTCTTAGTATTTTCCTTAAACCAGGACTGGTCTCATCCTAACCTCTACCACTTCTCTGGGTCTCTGTGTCTCAGGGCCCAGATCATCCCTCTTTCGCAAAGCCTGTCCAACACCCCCAGGTGCTGAGGAGCCCCTCCTACAGACCCTCAGAGTATATATGCACATCTCCATTAGAAGCAGGTAACGTTCTGGCATTAGAATTTAGGCCTCTCCAACAGCCTGATTCTTCGAGGGCTCAAATCATATCTCTTTCATCTCTATATACCTAATATCTAGAAAAGGAATCTCAACTTTCTTTCAGATAGGTAAACTAGTCACTGAATGCAGGTTGATTTTCAGGGACTAACCTACGCACAGGTAGTTTTGGTCTAAACTGGGTTCGCAGCTATTCCCAACTGGGGAGCCAAAATCTTGAAGTCTGATTCTTTCTCTTGTTGAATAGAAGGGGGGATGTGCAAAGATGACACAGCTCCTTTCCGGATACCAATCCAGAGGAAGAGGATGGGAGTTACCGCACTGACTCTCAAAAGGGGCCAAGAGACCCACATTCATACTCCCAAGCTTACCACAGATTACCAACCACATTGCAACCTGCTATAACGGGGGATTCCCTTTGACAAGATCAGGCCAAAATTTGATCATGAGGCTTTTCCATGTGAAGAGAGAAAAGGGGGTGTCTGGGGATTATCCATGAGAATCTGGGGAGGGCTCCAACTGCACAAACTAGCTGTGGGCCACAGAATGCTTACTCAGCTCATTAGCACCTGCTGCTTACAGCGACCATTCATCCAACAGACTGGCCGTGAACAAGATGATGGGATCAGCGGGTTCATGCCCCAGAGAGCTTTGCTCATCATTAACATGAGCTACGTCCTGTTCAGGAACCATTCCTCTTGTTGAAGAAACACTGTGATGTAATATGATAAACATGTCCCCATCACGAGTGGAGATTTGTCTAGAAAGATCTGTATAAAGGTGGCTGCATTTTGCATAAATCACATGCTGGGGAGAGGCAGGTAGCACTAAAAACCAGTCCCACTTAAGCCTTCGACTCATTATGGCATATGTGCCTGCTTCACTATAAACCTCAAAGGCCTGTGACCTTGGGCTTTCATTGTTTAAGTCTCCTCCTCCTTTGCAAGGGTGGAATTACCTGTTTATAATGCCAGCGATTACTATGCACCTTGGAATTGAGTAGAGAGTGTGCTCAGTGTGCATGTTTAGATTGGAAGGAATTACCCTACCTTCAAAGTCAAATTCTGCTCCCCATTCATTTAGAAATCATGCACCTCAGCCTCTGAAAGTTGGGAATAGCAGCCAGAAGGAAACAAGTCACATCAGTTTGGCTGATGTGAGAGAGGAGCCTAGCCCTGGAAACTCCACACAAACTCAGAAAGAGAACATTACGTCCCCACCTCCCACACGTCTACCTCATCTGTTCTCCTGAACAAGCACAAACAAGACACAGTAGTTTAGTAGGCTACTACTGAAAGGGTGAGTAATGGGCTTCTAGGAAAGAGGCTGGTGGTGGCTAAGGAGCTTGTACTGATAGAACCAAAGGAGGAAAGTAGCAGCCATGTGCTTGCCTTGATCTGCTTTTAATGGGGCTATGTCTTCACAAAGAAAAGAGCCAACACCCCAATCCTGCTCTCCTATACTTTTCAAAAGGCACAGGCAAGTCCCTACCTACAGTCACCCGCAGCCTCTTGGATAACCAAAGCTGCTAGTGTTACCTAGGAACTCTTTTGGGGATCTTGTCTGTCTGTCTCTCTGTCTCTCTCTCCACCCTTTGACTGCAAACTCCTCTAATCCAGAAAGATTCCTGGGTTTGTCTCACATAATCAGAAGGCCTGTTCCTTCAGACTTGTCCTTCCTCAGCAAAACTGTGAAAGAATTCTACTTCTCTTCCAAAGCTGCTCTTCTGGTCTCACATTTTAACCTTAATGACTACAGAGAAGCTGACAGAACCTGTTTCCATAAAACAAACACAATCCTTCCCAGTTACTGGTATCACTCAGTATATTTTCAGCCTAAGATTCTTTCTAGTACCTGATCTGAAAGGGGAGTTGGCATGGAAGGAACATTGGACTTGCTATCAGAAAAGCTGCCACTTACTGACTGGGAAACCACAGGCAGGTTACTTTATTTCTCTGAACCTCAGTTTCTTCACTTTCTAAAATAGGGATTTATTTTCCTTACCTGTAAGATTCGTATAGAACATTAAGTGAAATAATACTCTTGAAAGTGGCTGACATAAAATGTGTGCCAAATACATGCAGTGCCTTCTCTGAGGTCTAAGCTGTGTCTGTCTCTTTGTCCACAGATGGACTGAGTAGTACTTCTTTTTTTCCTCTTTAATGTTACTTCTCAGGCCTCAGAGTGAGTTTCCTTCCTTTTCCAACATCTCCCACAGAATGCAGTCTTCCCCCTTTCCCTCAAAACTAACCCTCGGCACATTCCCCTTTAAAGAGCCTCTTACTTTACCGCCCTCCAGGCACCATCTCCTGGGCCAGAGTTCTCTCTTGTGCTGACAGCCACCTTCCTATACCCTTTTCTATTATTAGGGCTCCATATCCCAAACAGGAATGCTTGCTAAAAACTCTGTACAGTCCTCTTTGGAACCTGAAACTGAGACATATTTCTCCCCACTCTGTCCATCCCCTGTTATGTGCTATGATGCCTGCTGCCCTCTGATGAAACTATAGTTTTATGGTGTTACATCATCTCTATAGAAACTGCGTTCTTTCTCCATTGTTAGCCTGTTTCCTCATCTGTAAAGCTAAAAATACTTACCTCACAGGCTTGCTGTAAGGATTATTTTAGTGAGGTATGCAAAGGGCTCAGCACAGGGCTTGGCCTGCTAGAAGCACCCAACAAAAGAGAACTATCATCTTTGTTTTTGTATTGAGTTTCAAGTTCCCACCTTCTGCTGCCACACTCAAATTCTCCTAACTCCCCACTAAAAAACTGTTGAGAGATAACACCCCTGCAACAAGGAAAGGGTTAATCTTTGAGTGTTCTTAACTAAAGAGACCCACAGAGGATTAACAGCTCCACTTCAGTGACTACCCTAAAATAGCTTTTATCCTCCTGCCCAAGAGTTACTTGGGGATCTGAAGAACTCAATTCAACACCTGCCGGAGGAAATAGACCCGGAACGTTCCTTGGGGTAGAATCTTCCCTTAAGCAGAACCCAAAATAGCAACTGGGAAATTATAAATAGACTTAGAGGAAAGAAAGAAAAAAAACCAGATCCTGGTCTGAGAATCAGAAACAAATCCTAAAGACACACTGGTTGGCTGGAAAACAGTGAGAAAAGGGGAAATGGGAATGCTGTTGCACCCCCTCCCCCACGTCGCCCACTCCAGAGTGGTGGGAGAATTAAATTACAGGGAGGCTGGAGAGTCTCAATGACTTGCATCATTCCAAGAAACATCAAACAGGATTAACAGGGGTTGGATTTACTCTCAGGCTGCTAATTCTTCTGTCAGTGTAGATGGGCCCTCTTTGGAGTCCCTTTGATTCACTATTTCCTCGGATTCCTGCTGCCTCCCACTCCTGGGGAGGCCTTGAACAAATGGCTGCAACTCACCACAACCCCATTTTCATGGGGAGAAAACCTGATTCGACATCCCCGCCCCTCACCTTAGGAGGGAAAGATTAGAAACCCAAGGCCAGACTAACAACAGTCCCAGGCTGACAGGTGGAAAAACACACAAGCCAGGAGACAGGCTATGCTTGCAGGTGAAAGCACCGATTCCCCTGCACAGCTGTCCCCGTATCCTGCACCTAACAGGGCCCTTTCTCCCCACCAAGGTGGGCCACAGCCTGGGTCCCAGGCCAGATTTTGGACCACCCCACTGTGGTGTCGGAAAGTTTCAATTTCCCGGGACCTGGGAGAGATGGGAGTGGATGAGGGCTGAAGAAGCAAGGGAAATTCACGGAGAAGTCTGGAGGGAGTCTCCGGGATGGGAAGGAAGAATGAGGATGGGAAGGAATCATGAGCAAGTTTCCTGGGTCTCTAAGGGAAACCCACAAGAATGAGATGGGGGATTCTAAGGGCTGGAGGGCTGTGTGGGTTGGAGATAGTCAGAAGTGAATCCTCTGAATTTCAAGAGGGTCTCAAAATGGGTAACGGGATGGAAGATGTCGAAAGCTTGGGAGTATGGTCACTGAGGAGGGAACTGCGATGAGGCTTATCCGAGTTCTCCAACCCAGATATTTAAGGGAAGCCTCAAAAGGGGTTAGGTAAGTCTGGAAAATGAAACAGGGTACAGAGCGGGCTATCTGGAGCAGGAAAGGGGGTTATGTGGGTCTGGGTAGGCGTGTCGAAGGGAGGGAGCAGGTGCAGCTTATCTGCGTCCCCCAGACCCGGGTCCCGGGTAAGGTTAGCAGCGCGTTATCTGGGTCTCCAGGGAGCCTGGGGGTCGGGAGAGGGAGACCCTGAGAACTGCGTCCTTAGGTCTCGGAAGGGAGGGGGCCAGTGGCTTCCTTGGGTCCCACAGACACAGGTATGGGTCCAGGGAGAGTTTTCGTCACCCCGGGGCCTATCTGGGCCGGGTTGGCGCAGACCCGGCCCCGGGTCGGGGATGTGGGCGACCGCGCTGAGGGGCCCGAGATGAGGGGCGCCGCCGCTCCGGGTACAGGGCGCTAGCGGACGTAGCAAGACGGCCTCCCGCCCCGCTCCCCGCCGTCCCCTGGGGCCCTCGTTGGCACTCACCGCGCTCGGGGCCCCGCGCTGCGGGCCGGGCCGCGCTCGGGCTCCGCCAGGCCCGCTCAGGCCCCGGTAGTGGCGGCGGTCGGGCCATTGTGCGGTGCATTGTGGGAGGCGCGCGAGCGGGCGCTCGGGTCGTGGAGGGGGCGGTGCCGCGGGATCTCTATGGTCCCGCCCGCCCGCGGGCTAGAGCGGCCGGGGCGGCGCGCGGGTGGCGCGCAGGGACCGCCGGGAGCGGGGCGGACGCTCGCGTCCCTCCTTTCCTCCCCGACTCTGTGAGGCGGCTGGCTCCGGCTCCCCGGCTGACATGGGCGCCGCCGCGTGGGCACCGCTGCTGCGTGTGTCTCTCCTGCTGCTGCTTCTGCCGCTCCCGGGGATGCCTGCGGGCTCCTGGGACCCGGCCGGTTACCTGCTCTACTGCCCCTGCATGGGTAAGGCCTCCCGAGCCCTCTGCTCAAATGGAGAAACTGAGGCCAGGATAGGACAAGCCACTCCTCTGATGCGCCCAGAGACACCTTCACGGGTCCAGGAGAGAACCTCAGAGAGGGGCAGAGCATGCTCTTCTCTCTGCCCTAGTCGCAAGGACACAGAGGGACCAACGTCTCACAGAGGGACCCCCTTCCATTTGACAGATGAGAAAACTGAGGCTGGGAGAGATTACGTGACTTGCTCGAGGACTAAGACAGCCCAGGGTCCAGTAAATGGAGTTAGTGGGGCAGAACTTGATGTCACTGACCCACGCTGGCTCCTGGTGTTTCCTTCATTCATTCAGCAAATATTTATGGGGCACCTGTTCTGTGCCAGGCCCTGTTCTCTCTGCTGGAAGTATGCCAGTGAATAAGACAGGCTCTCCCCGTGTCCGTGTATAGCCTTCACTTTAGTTGGGGAAGACAAAAAATAGAGAATAAGTAGGCCAGGCGGGTGGCTCACTCCTGTAATTCCAGCACTTTGAAAGACCGAGACAGGAGGATCATTTGAAGCTAGGAGTTTTCAAGATCAGCCTGGGCAACGTAGTGAAATCCAATCTAAAAAAAAAAAAAAAACTTGAGTATGGTGTCACATGCTTGTAGTCCCACCTACTTGGGAGGCTGAGGTGGGAGGATTGCTTAAGCCCAGGAGTTCAAGGCTGCAGTGAGCTCTGATTGTGCCACTGCACTTCCAGCTTGGGCGACAGAATGAGACCTTGTCTCAAAACAAGCAAAACCAAAAAAGGATAAACATTAAAAAAAAATAAGTACATAGTTTCATAGAGGATGATAAATACTAAGGGAAAATAAGAGAGCAGGGTAAGGAGAATCTAAAGGCCATGCCAGCTGCATGGTGGAAATGGGTGTGGTGGATCATCATTGTAGAAGTGAAGCATCATTCCTTCTTAAGGCCCCCAGCGGCTTTTAGACTCCTGACCATGGCTTTCAGGGCCCTGCATGATGTGGCCCCCTCTGGCCATCTCCACAACTCCCTTCTCTGTTGATCCTCCAGCTGCAGCCACACTTAATCTCCTTTGCATTCCTCACACATGCTCAGGTCTTCAGCCTGCGCTGCTGCATGTGCCAGTCCCTATGCCTGGAACCCTCCGTTTCATTTCTGCTTGACCAGCTGTTTCCCATCCTTCAGGTCTCAACCTAAATGTCACCAGAAAGGACTTCACTGACCTCTACCCAAGTAATCTCATTACCCCATCACCAAACTTTTTTCATCTCTTTCTGGCAACTGTCAACATTTTTCATGTATTTGTTTACATATTTAGTGTCTCCTCAGTGGACTGTGAGTGCCCTGGGGGCAGAGGCCTTGTCCTTCTTGTTCATTCCTGTATCCCAGCACCTAGCACAGAGCCTGGCACATTGTGGCCTCTCAATCATATTTGTGAAATGAATGAACAGATGCCATGTTGGGGTTAACAAAAGGAATCACACAGGCTTCTTGCCCCTGAGGCATTCATAGGCTGAGGAATCAGCCAGTACAAAGGCCACAAAGATATTTGAGGAAAATTGAACTGAAGTAACTCAGAGCCAAGATGGGAGGTAGAGGAGGGAGAGGGAGTATGGCAGGGGATTTGTGAAAGGAGCCCAGTAAATGAGGCATTCGAGTTGCCACTCCATGTGCAGGTGAATGGAGATAGAGGTGGAAGGGCTCTTCTGGCTGAGGGACAAGAGCAGAGGCTTGGGGTGGGGGCGGGAATTATAGAGCATGTTGGGGAAACAGCAAGGAACCTGGAGTGGTGGAAGCAGTTGTTGCAGGACCTGAAGATATCAGACCCAAGAGTCCGGACTTGTTCTCATGCTGCCGGCTCCCCTAGTTCTCCTTGGTATCCCTGACTTTCTACCCCTGGCTCCACAACTTTTCTGAGCTCTGCATGCCCTATGCCCTCCCTGCCCCAGGCCTCACCTCACCCTCAATGTACCATTTCCAGGGCGCTTTGGGAACCAGGCCGATCACTTCCTGGGCTCTCTGGCATTTGCAAAGCTGCTAAACCGCACCTTGGCTGTCCCTCCTTGGATTGAGTACCAGCATCACAAGCCTCCCTTCACCAACGTGAGTACTGCTGACCTTGGCCCTTCTCCGCCCTTCCCTGATCTTGCTTTCTTAACCCTCCAAGTCATCTGGGCTTTATTTCCCACTCCTCTGAGATTGCCCTACCTCCAGCCAGAACTGTCTTCACTGAAATAACAATATCTAACATTTATCCAGCACCTGCTGTGTGCGGCTGCATGAGAATTAGCTTATTTCACCCTCATCACTTGCCTGTGAGGAAACTGGGGTTATGTAACTCGCTCAAGATCACACAGCCTGTGAGTAGTAGAGCTGGAATTCAAAGCCATGTTTGTCTGACCCCAGAGCCTGTGACTTGAACCTAAAGCCTCCGTTTCCATCCCTGATTGGCCCTACCCTCTGTGCATTCCATTGGCTGAGGGTGGTGGATGCTATTATCAATTTTAAAGGAGACATGGAGGCACAGGTCATTTAATAACATGTCTGAGGCCACAACCCAGGCAGCCTGGCTTCGGTGCTGCCTCTCACCCCATCAAGGGGCTCCCTTGTCATGCGATGCTCAGTAGCCTCCAGTTCCTTGCTTATTCTTTGTGTCTTCCAGTGAACTGGTGTCTGTTCATATTGTATCTCCGGGAACTTAATTAATATTTGATGAATTGACTTAATAATTTTTCAATAGACATCAGAAATTATACTTAGTGTGAACAAAACAATTTCATTCTTATAACCTTTTCTCTGCATAAGTTTTACTTTTTCCTTTACATGCCAATATTTACAGAGATTTTTGAACAGAGGTTAAAAGTCAGAGTACCTGAAATCATTGTCTGACTTGGTCACTAGTTGCATAGCCTGGACAGGGTATTTTACCTCTTTGTGCCTCAGTTTCCTCATTTTTTAAATAAGTTGGTAATGATTCCTGTTACTATCTTATGGTGAGAACTGAATGAGTCAGTGACAGTAACATGCCTTCAGTGTTGTTGTATGCCACCTCCCTCTTAGAATCAACTGAGCTCATCAATGTACGAGCCTAAGACAGAGCAAGTCCTCAGTGGAAACCAGTGATGTTCCGATAATTTCACACTCACTTTTTTTTTTCTTTGACACAGATTCTTGCTCTGTCACCAGGCTGGAGTGCAGTGGCATGATCTTGGCTCACTTCAACCCCTGCCTCCCAAGTAGCCTCAGTGATTCTCCTGCCTCAGCCTCTTGAGTAGCTGGGATTACAGGCACATGCCACCATACCCAGCTAATTTTTGTATTTTTAGTAGAGACGGGGTTTCACCATGTTGGCTAGGATGGTTTCGATCTCTTGACCTCATGATCTGCCCGCCTCGGCCTCCCAAAGTGCTGGGATTACAGGCGTAAGCCACTGCGCCCGGCCTCATACTCATTATTAGAGTGTAGGCATCACCCATCCATCTCTCTCTGGCTTGCTTGCCTCTGTCTCCTTGCCTTCTCAAACAGTTGTCTTTCCAAGTCCCCACTTCCTTGCTTTCTGTGGCTTACTAACCTGCCCCAACAAAGCTCTCCTTCACCACTGTTAGCATTCTCACTGAGGTCAGCAGTGACCTCCAAATTGCCAGGGGTTATTTCTCAGTCTTTCTCTCATCTGACTTCCCAGTGGCACCTGATCCTGTGAGCCTGTCCTTCCTAAACTTCCCGGTTCCAAGACACCACCCGTCCCTGCTGTAAGCTAGTCTCTGAGCATTTTCCTCTTTGCACTGTATCAGGGGCTCCTTTCTTTCCAACCACTGTTTAGATGTTAGTGTTTCTCTTCTTTCTGTTTGCTTATTAGCTACGTGACCTCAGATGTTATCTAGATCCTGTATGCTTGGGTTTCTTCATAAGTAAACTGGAGATGGTTATATTCCTACCACTTAGGATTATATGAGTGAATCTATGTAAAGTGATGAGTGCAGCACCTGGCACTGTGTCAACATGCAATAAATATTAGTTGCCATTATTACTATTACTTGCTTTGCTATGAATATCTGTTGACTCTTGTGGCTTTTACTCTTCTCCATGTACCTCCCAATCTGTGGCCCAGATTCAGACTCCCCTCTGATTACAGGCCTGTGTTTCTTTTTTATTTTTATTTTTATTTTGAGACAAGGTCTCACTGTTGCCCTGCTGAAGTGCAGTGGTATGATCATCACTCACTGCAGCCTCCATCTTCTGGGCTCAAGCAATCCTCCCACCTCAGCCTCTAAGTAGCTGGGACTATAGGCACCCGCCACCACACCTGGCTAATTCTTTGATTTTTAGTAGAGACAAGGTCTCACTATCTTTCCCAGGCTGGTCTCAAACTCCTGAGCCTAAGCAGCCCCCCTGCCTCAGCCTCCCAAAATGCTAGGATTACAGTGAGCCACTACACCCTGCTGAAATTTTTTTAGTTTTGTTTGTTTGTTTGTTTTTCATTTTTGATACATACAGAGTCTCACTCTGTCACCCAGGCTGAAATGCAGTGGTGGAATCTTGGCTCACCACAGCCTCCACCTCCTGGATTCAAGTGATTTTTGTGTCTCCACTCCTGAGTAGCTGGGTCTACAGGCATGCGCCACCATACCTGGCTAATTTTTTGTATTTTTAGTAATGACAGGGTTTCACCATTTTGGCCAGGCTGGTGTCAAACTCCTGGCCTCAAGTAATCTACCTGCCTTGACCTTGCAAAATGCTGGGATTACAAGCGTGAGCCACTGCACCTGGCCAGAAATTTTTTCTTTTTCATTGTGGAGTCTTGCTTTTGTCATCCAAGGTGGAGTACAGTAGAGCCATCTCAGCTCACTGCAACCTCCACCTCCCAGGTTCAAACGATTCTCCTGCCTCTGATTTCCCAAGTAGCTGGGATTACAGGCACATGCCACCATGCCTGGCTAATTTTTGTATTTTTAGTAGAGATGGGGTTTCACCATGTTGCCCAGACTGGTCTCCAACTCCTGACCTCAGGTGATCCATCCACCTCCGCCTCCCAAAATACTAAGATCATAGGCATGAGTGACTGCTCCCAGCCAGAAATTTTTTAAAGTCTCGAAAAATACACCAGCCACGGTGGATCACGCCTATAATCCCAGTCCTTTGGGAGGCTGAGGCGGGTGGATCACCTGAGGTCAAGAGTTCAAGACCAGCCTGGACAACATGGTGAAACCCCATCTCTACTAAAAATATAAAAGTTAGCTGGGTGTGGTGGTGCGTGCCTGTAATCCCAGCTCCTCAGAAGGCTGAGGCAGGAGAATCACTTGAACCCAGGAGGCGGAGGTTGCAGTGAGCAGAGATTGGCCACTACACTCCAGCCTGGGTGACAGAGCAAGACTCCGTCTTAAAAAACAAAAAATACAAAGATGAATGCAACCACCAACCGTGTACCCACTATTAGAATGATAATCATTAATACTTTCTCATCTTTGTTTCCTCTTTTCTTTTTGTTAATCAAATAAATAAAGCATTACAGATAAAGTTGGTAAAAGATCAAGTCTCTTTTTGGCCCCTGGGGCTAGTCCTGGTCCCTGAAGAATTATTGTGGATGTAGCGTATTTGGTGTGACTCCTTTAAAGTTCCTTCCTATACTTCACTGTGGCACTGAGCATCCTGGTACCCATCTCCAGGTCCACAGTGGAAGAACTTCTCTACTTCTCTACAGCATATAGTTAGGAGAAAAAGGTAATTTTTTTTTTTTTTTTTTTTTTGAGACAGTGTCTCGCTCTGTCACCAGGCTGGAACGCAGTGGTGCGATTTCAGCTTACTGCAACCTCTGCCTCCTGGGTTCAAGCAGTTCTCCTGCCTTAACCTCCTGAGTAGCTGGGATTACATGTGTGCACCACCACGCCCAGCTAATTTTTGTATTTTTAGTACAGACGGAGTTTCACCATATTGCCCAGAGTGGTCTCAGTCTCTTTTTTTTTTTTTTTTTTTTTTTTTTTTTGAGACAGAGTTTCACTCTTGTTATCCAGGCTGGAGTGCAATGACGCGATCTCGGCTCACCACAACCTCCGCCTCCTGGGTTCAGGCAATTCTCTTGCCTCAGCCTCCTGAGTAGCTGGGATTACAGGCACGCGCCACCATGCCCAGCTAATGTTTTGTAGTTTTAGTAGAGACGGGGTTTCACCATGTTGACCAGGATGGTCTCGATCTCTTGACCTCGTGATCCACCCGCCTTGGCCTCCCAAAGTGCTGGGATTACAGGCATGAGCCACCATGACCGGCAAGAAAGGTACATTTTTGAGAGTCTCACTCTGTGGCCCAGGCTAGAGTACAGTGACACAATAATCATCCTTCATTGAAGCCTCAACCTCTTGGATGCAAGGAATCCTTCCATCTCAGCCTCCCTAGTAACTGGGACTACAGGTTTGCGCCACCACGCCCAGCTAATTTTTAAATTTTTTGTAGAGACAGGGTCTCACTATGTTGTCTAGGCTGGTCTTGAACTTCTGGCCTCAAGTGATCCTTCTGCCTCGGCCTCCCAAAGTGCCGAGATTACAGACATGAGCTACCACTCCTGGTCAAAAGAAGCATTTTAAATTCTAGTAGATACTCACCAATTGCATCCCAAAGTGGTTGCTCCAAAATGTAGACTTCTACTACCAGCCGTGTACAAGAGTGCCCATTTCCCCACAAGTTAAGCTTTTCAGTTTTTGCTGGTCCCATGAGTGAGAAGTAACTGATGCCTTGTTATAATTGTAATTTGCTTTTTCCTGATACTAGTGAGGTTATACGTCTTCTGAGTGTGCTTGCTATTTGGGTCTCCTTTGTTGTGAGTTGTTTACCCCTAACCTTTGCCCATATTTTCTCTTGGCATCATTTGTCTTTTTTTGATATCAGCAGGGTTTTTTTTTTTGTTTTTTTTTTTAACACAAATATTGTTAAAAAGAAAAAAAAAACACCTGCTGATACAGTTTGTTCTTTAGCTTGCACACTCTCCTCTTAGCCTATCTCTATCCTAACCTTGGTGTCTTTTGACGGAAACTTTTCATTGTCGTGTTGTCTGAACTGTCTTGGTCTTGGAGTGTTGTTTTTTTTTTGAGATGGAGTTTCTCTCTGTCATCCAGGCTAGAGTGCAATGGCACAATCTTGGCTCACTGCAACCTCTGCCTCCTGGGTTCAAGTGATTCTCCTGCCTCAGCTTCCCAAGTAGCTGGGACTACAGGTGCTCACTACTATGCCCAGCTAATTTTTTTGTATTTTCAGTAGAGACAGGGATTCACCATGTTGGCCAGGCTGGTCTCGAATTCCTGACCTCAAGTGATCCACCCACCTTGGCCTCCCAAAGTGCTGGGATTATAGGTGTGAGCCACTGCGCCTGGCCTTACATGTATTTTGTTTTTTGTTTTTTGAGATGGAGTCTCACTGTGTCGCCCAGGCTGGAGTGCAGTGGCGCCATATTGGCTCACTGGAACCTCTGGCCCCCAGGTTCAAGCAATCTCCTGCCTCAGCCCCTTGAGTAGCTGGGGTGCCTGCCACCACGCCTGGCTAATGTTTTTGTATTTTTAGTAGAGACAGGGTTTCACCATCTTGGCCAGGCTGGTCTTGAACTCCTGACCTTGTGATCTACCCAAAGTGCTGGGATTACAGGCGTGAGCCACTGCGCCCGGTGAGTGTATTGTTTTAATAAATGTCTAAAGTAGCCATTGGGACACTGAGGTGGGATCTCCGCTTCTCCTTTTCCTGTAGCTCCATGTGTCCTACCAGAAGTACTTCAAGCTGGAGCCCCTCCAAGCTTACCATCGGGTCATCAGCCTGGAGGATTTCATGGAGAAGCTGGCACCCACCCACTGGCCCCCTGAGAAACGGGTGGCATACTGCTTTGAGGTGGCAGCCCAGCGAAGCCCGGATAAGAAGACGTGCCCCATGAAGGTGGGTCCTGTGGGTTCGGGGGCCCTTTCTTTCTGTTCCATGTCCTCTGGGCCCCCAAGACTATGTCGTGGCAAAATGTGGGGAAAGGCACAAGAAGGACTTAGGGTAGAAAGATGGAGATTTAAGTCCTGTTTCTGGTATTTGTTAGCGGAGCAGCATCACCTTGGGCAGAAGACTTTGCTTCTCTGAACCTTCATTTCTACCTACAAAATAGTGATGCCAGTGCCTGCTGTGTCTCACTTGTAAAGTATCATGAGGGCCAGGTGACAGAGTGCTTGTAAACTGTAAAGTGCCATATCAATAATAATAACTACTATTTACATAACACTTTATATGTCAGGTACCATGCTAAGAGCTTTACATGTATCAACTCATTTAATACTCACACTGTTCCATGAGGAAAATACTTATAATATCCCCACTTTGTAGGACGCTGAGGACAGCACAGGGAGGGTCAGGATCTTACCCAGGATCACACAGCAAATAAGTGGTAGAGCTGGGATTCAACCTGGCACTTTGGAAATAAGGCAACCCCCACATGTGTCTTTCGGTGTATGTGGTAAAGTCTGGGGAAAGTGGTTGGAAGAGCTATGAAATTTGAGAAGGGAGACCTAGCTCACAGCCCCAACACTGCCCTTTACTTGCTGTGTAACCTTGGGCAAACATCTGACCCTCAGTGGGCCTTGGTTTCCATTTTGAAAATGAAAGTATTGAATTAGCCAATCTTGAATGTCTCTTGAAGCTCTAGTCCTTGGTTCCAAATCCAAAGTCTGCTTCTCCCCAGCCCCTCATCAGTGCTGCAGAGTCAGCAGGATGTGACACATGAACAGGAAAGACTCCTGCTGGAAACCAGAATTGAAGCCAAGGCACTCTCCTTAGCCCCTGGCCCAGGAAATACAGAGTGACATTCCTCCTAGGCCATCCTGTGAGAGTGTTTCAGCCTGAGTCAAATCACCCAGGTTACCCCACCTACAGTTCCTTGGTCCCATCCCCAAATGGCTTTCCCTCCTCCTCAGTAAGCCTTCCACCACTCTCTTTCTGCAGGAAGGAAACCCGTTTGGCCCATTCTGGGATCAGTTTCATGTGAGTTTCAACAAGTCGGAGCTTTTTACAGGCATTTCCTTCAGTGCTTCCTACAGAGAACAATGGAGCCAGAGGTACTTGGAGGGGTAGCGTTGCTGGGTTTAGGGGAGGGGCGTGGAGCTCATGGGCATTCAGCACCTTCCTGGCACTCCCCTTGTCTTCCCCACCCTGAGGTATGAGACCAAAGGTACAGGTGCTCTGTCTGTTGAACTTGGAATCCTGTGTGATCTGTTACCATCTCCACGCCTGACACGGTGGAACATTGACCTGCCATGGGGTTGAGAAAGAGTTTATCAGTTGATAAGGAATGTCATAAAAAGAACATTCGACAGTCACATGAGTCTCAATTTCCTCCTCTAGGCGTGAGAATCACTCCTGTGTTACCTTACTCTTCACAAGGTGAAATTGGAAGCAGCTTCTACAGAACAGTTTTAGGTGCAGACTGAGAAATGATGTCATCCTGATAATTACTGGATGTGTTTATTAATTGCACTCCATTAGGCCCTGTTTAAAAAAAAAATAGGTTAGCAGGACATGGGCACAGGCCATGAAACATTTATAGGGCATCTGTCATGTGTGAGACATAATGCTCAGAGGCCAATGGTGATCTGTAAAAATGAGAATGACCTGGCCCTGGTTTTCTAGAAGCTATGGTCTTATAATGACAGTATAGTGTACTTGTCCTTAATGCTGTAGCATGGCAGGAAAGATAGTGCACTTAGAAAGCAGACATTGGTTAGGAGATGCAAGGAACATATTAATTCATGTGTGGTCAAAGCACTTGGCGTTTAATAGGCCAAAGGTAAACAGATGTAGAGAAATGAGGCTGACACCTGTAATCGCAACACTTTGGAAGACCAAGGTGGGTAGATCACTTGAGCCTAAGAGATCAAGGCTGCAGTGAGCCATGATCACACCACTGCACTCCAGCAAAGGTGACAGAGCAAGGGCCTGTCTCAACAAAACAAAACAAAAACAAATAAAACAAGCACATTCCAAGGAGTGAGACAGTCCTGAGCCCTGAGCCAGCACTGATGGTATCTGCCTTGTAGTACATGAAGAGCATGTCACACACTAAGCAACCAGCTAGTGTTGGCTGTCACTATTATTGCTCACATGCTTTATTTTATTTAAGCCTTTGAGAGTTCGTGAAATGGGTATTATTATTAATTTCCATTTTACAGGTGAGAAAACTGTGCCCAGTGAAGTTAAATAACTTCCCAAGGTCATTGAGCTGTTGAGTAGACAGCTGGGATCTGTTAGTAAATCTTTAATGAATAATAACAGCTAAAATTCATGCCAGGTGCGGTGGCTCACACCTGTAATCCCAGCACTTTGGAAGGCCGAGGTGGGCAGATAACAAGGTCAGGAGTTCGAGACCAGCCTGACCAACGTGGTGAAACCCTGTCTCTACTAAGAATACAAAATTAGCCAGGTGTGGTGGCAGGTCCCAGCTACTCGAGAGGCTGAGGGAGGTGAATCACTTGAACCCAGGAGGTGGAGGTTGCAGTGAGCCAAGACTGTGCCACTGCACTCTAGGCTGGGCAATAGAACGAGACTGTCTCAAAAAAAAAAAAAAAATTATTTAGTGCCTTCTATGTGCCAGACACTGATCTAAGTATTCACAGGTATTGACTCACTTAATCTTTCCCTGAATCTGTGGGTTGTTACTTTCGTCTATGCTTTTCACTTAGAGAAATTGAATTAGAAAGGAGTTAGATCCCTTGCCCAAGGTCATGAAGCTTGAAATTTGTAGAGCTTGGTTTTGAACCCAGGAAGTCCGAATTCAAAGCACCAGTTATTTTATATATTTATATTTTAAACAGCATCTTGCTTGTCTCCCAGGCTGGAATACAGTAGTATGATCGTAGCTCACTATAACCTCAAATTCCTGTACTCAATCAATCCTCCCCACTCAGCCTCTCAAGGAGCTGGGACTGCAGGCATGTGCCACCACACCTGACTAATTTTTTTGTTTTGTTTTTTAGAGATGGGGTCTTGCTGTGTTGCCCAGGCTAGTCTTAAATTCCTGGCCTCCGGGCACAGTGGCTCACGCCTGTAATCCCAGCACTTTGGGAGGCCGAGGCAGCCGGATCATGAGGTCAAGAGATCAAGACCATCCTGGCCAACGTGGTGAAACCCCTTCTCTACCAAAAAATACAAAAATTAGCTGGGCGTGGTGGTGCACACCTGTAGTCCCAGCTGCTTGGGAGGCTGAGGTAGGAGAATCACTTGAACCCGGGAGGCGGAGGTTGCAGTGAGCTGAGATTGCACCACTGCATTCCGGCCTGGTGACAAAGTGAGACTCCATCTCAAAAAAAAAAAAAAACTCCTGGCCTCAAGTGATCCTCCCCTCTGAGCCTCCCAAAGTGCTGGGATTACAGGCATGAGCCACTGCGCTCAGTCCCAAAGCACCTGTTCTTAATCACCATGGATTAAATAGCTGTGCCCTTAACAGCTGCCATTTCCTTTCTGGGACTTGCCTTTGGACCTAGTTCATGTGCTACTGAGGCTCCTCAGTCATGGCAGATTTAAATCTTCCTCATTGTTGATCCCAGAAAGCACACTCCCATTTGTCTACCTGCATGGTTCTCCCCCATTCACCCCCAAATGACCTGGAGCTATTGCCAGAAGGCAGACCTGCCCTCAAAGGATGGAGATTTGCCCCTATTGACAATATGCCAAGAAAAAAAAATGCCACCAACTTTAAAAGCAGCTCCAAAAACAAATTCAAAAAAGCCAGAAAAACCACACAATCCTCGTAGGAAGAGAAAGGACAACGCGGGGGGGGGGGGTTGCTGAAACACTTGTTTGTTGCCCCATAGCTTTGTTTGAGTTCATTGAGTGTAAGAATTACATGAGGGTTTGAGGAAATCTGTGCCTTACAGCGAACTTTTTGGGAAAGGAAAATGTGTAGGAAAGATGAGGTCCCTGGAGGGAGTTTGAGGGAGTTACAATCTCTGGGCAGCTTTCTGCCTTCCTTCAACACATATGTAAGAAACACTTCGTGAGTGTCAAGGGTTGGTCTGGATGCAGGGGATACAGGCCAGAATAAGCCAGATAAGGTCCTTGCCCCGATGGAACTCATAGTGTGACGGGGGAGATAGTGAATAAACTTTTACACTGGATAGTTCCAGAGTGACATGGTTCTTAGAAGGATGTAAACAGGTGGTATATGATTGGCAGGGCTAAGACCAGAAGGATGAGAAGGAGCCAACCTTGTCAGAGTTGGAGGCAGAGTAGTTCACGGCAGGAAGTCAGGAGCAAAGACCCTGAAGCAGGAACAAGCTTGGTATAGTCAAGGGGCAGAAAGAAGGCAATGTGGCTGGTGTGGAGTGAGAGGAGAATGGTAAGATGTTGCTCTTATCTGTTATTGCATAATAAATCATTGCAAAACTTAGTAGCATAACAACAATTTATTATTATTTCTCATGGGACTGTGGGTTAACTGGGCTTAGCTGGGTAATTCTTTTGGGTTTTCATTTTTCCATTTTCTTTATGGAATCCCTGCTGTATAAAGTTTAAATTCAGGTCAAACATCTTATTTCTTGGAATGAATTATCTTTATTTTTGCAATGAATAGCCTCAGATTGGGTGGGAGATTTATTTTTTTTTGGAGACAGGGTCTCTCTCTGTTACCCGTGTTGGATTGCAGTGGCTCCCTCAAAGCTCCCTGTAGCCTCAACCTCCCATACCCAAGCGCTCCTCCCACCTCAACTCCCCAAGTAGCTGGGACCACAGACATACACCACCATACCCATCTAATTTTGTTTGTTTGTGTAGACAGGGTCTTGTCATCTTGCCCAAGCTGGTCTTAAACTCCTGGGTTGAAGTGATCCTCCTGCCTCGGCCTCCCAAAGTGCTGGATTACAAATGTGAGCCCCTGTGCCTGGCCTAGAGATTTCTTTTTTAATAAAGAAGAAAAATTTACATGTAATTAATTACTCCTCCAAAAAAAATTAACATTTGATGTGTATACTTGCATCCTCCACACATTTTTACACACACACACACACACACACACACACACACACCCCTACACGTAGTAGCTTAAAATGAAATCAGTATATATATATGGTAATCAAGTAATTAAGTAATCAAGTAATTAATTTCTCTTTTTGGTTAGACACAGTGGCTCATGCCCATAATCCCAACACTTTAGGAGGCCAAGGCAGGAGAATCGCTTGAGGCTATCCTGGTCAATATACCAAGACCTTGTCCCTGCAAAAGAAAAATTTAAAAATTAGCCAGGCATGGTGGCATGCACCTGTAGTCCCAGCTACTGGGGATGCTGAGGCAGGAGGATTGCTTGAACCCAGGAGTTCGAGGCTGCAGTGAGCGATGATTATGCCATTGAATTCCAGCCTGGATGACAGAGTGAGACCCTGTCTTAAAAAAGGAACACCCCAGCCAGGCACAGTGGCTCATGTCTGTAATCCCAGCACTTTGGGAGGCCAAGGCAGGTGGATCATGAGGTCAGGTATTCGAGACCAGCCTGGCAAACATGATGAAACCCTGTCTCTACTAAAAATATAAAAAATTAGCCAGGTGTGGTGACACACACCTATAATCCCAGCTGCTCAGGAGGTTGAGGCCTGAGAATCGCTTGAACCTGGGAGATGAAGGTTGCAGTGAGCCACGATTGTACCACTGCATACCAGCCTGGGCAGCAGAGCAAGACTCTGTCTCAGAAAAAAAAAAGGCTTGACTGAGCTACATGTCCAGGAGGTCCCCCTCATGTCTGGCAGGTGATGCTGCTATCATCTGGGAGCCAAGTAAGGGCCTCCAACAAGCATGTATACACATGACCTCTCCATGTGGTTTGGGCGTCTTACAGCATGGCACCTGTGTTCTGAGAGGGAGTATCCAGGGAGTGAGTGTCCCAAGAGACAGGAAATAGAAATTGCGGGCCCCCTAATAACTGAGCCTGGAAACCAGCACCGTGTCACTTCTGTCAGGTGCTATTGGGAGGGGGCAGAGCCCACCTAATGGGAAGAGCTTCAAAGACTGGATGATCACTTTTAATCTGCCACGCAGGAAAGGAGATCAGAGAGGCGGACAGGGGTCAAACCATGCAGGTTTGTAGGCCCTGTGGATGATTGGTAGGGATGAATTGGACTATGTGTGAACATTTAACATTAAACATTTCTTAAGATACAGGATACTTCCTTGCTATGCAAATTTGTCCTGGCGTGAAGAGTACAATGGAATTGGAGAGTGAAGCTCTTCCTGGGCTTACTCTGCAGTTAAGCAACTGCTTCCCTTCTCTGACCTCGATGTCCCATCTGTAAAATGAAAGCGATGGGCAAGAGAGAGGTTTTGAAACTATCTTCAGAGTTTTCAAGAAGTGCTTGTCAGGTGTGAGCCATCACACCTAAGGGATTACAGGGAGGCTGAGGTAGATGATTGCTTGAGCTCAGGAGTTCAAGACCAGCCTAGGCAACATAGGGAGACCCCATCTCCACAAAAAATAGAAAAAATGAGCCAGGCATGGTGGCACAGAGCTGTAGTTACAGTTACTTGGGAGGCTGAGATGGGAGGATCAGTTGAGCCTGGGGAGGTCAAGGCTGCAGTGAGCCATGATCTGTCCACTGCACTACAGCCTGGGCAACAGACTGAGACCCTGTCTCAAAAAAAAAAAAAAGTACCTGTAGGGCCTTTATGGGGGGCAGCAGTAGGGGACCAAGTTGCAGGGGCTCAATTCCTCCTCCCTATCACCTTCAACCAATAACCCTCAAATCTATCAGTGATCCAAATTAGGCAAAAGAAGTTTGTAGGCCACAAGTTAGGCTACAGGTGGCAGAAAGCCCCAAATAAGAGCAGATTGATATGGTTTATTGTTTTCTTAAGTAAAAGAAGAACTAGGTATGCAGTCCAGGGCTGGATGGCAGCTCCACAGTGTCATTAAGAATCAGGCTGGGCACAGTGGCTCATACCTGTAATCCCAGCGCTTTGAGAGGCAGAGGCAGGCAGATCCCTTGAGGTCAGGAGTTCAAGACCAGCCTGGCCAACATGGTGAAACACTGTTTTTACTGAAAATACCAAAAAAAAAAAAAAAAAAAAAAAAAAATTAGCTGGTGTGGTGGCATGTGCCTGTAATCCCAGCTACTCAGGAGGCTAAGGTAGGAGAATTGCTTGAACCTGGGAGGCAGGGGTTGCAGTAAGCTCTGCACTCCAGCCTGGGAAACAGAGTGAGACTTCATCTCAAAAAAAAAAAAAATCATGCTTCCATCTCTTTGTTCAGCTATCCAGTATTAGCTTTTGCGCCACTTCATGGGCCAAGATGGCAGATGAAGCTCCAGCCATCACATCCCAACTAGAGGAACAAAAGTTGCAAAAAGCATATCCTCCCTTTTTAAGAAGGCTTCCAGAAGTCCATTATAACCCTTCTGCTTACATCTCATTAGCTATCACAGGAGCCATACCTAGCTGCAAGAAGTACTTAGAAATGTCTTACTTCCCTCCCCCCAACCCCAGGGTATGTTTGGCTGGTAAGAAATGTCTTTATTTTAGGCTGCCATGTATCCAGCTGAAAACTGGGTTCTAGGGGAAGAGAATAAGAGGTGTTTCTTCTTTACCACATGATTTCTGAGGATCCTTCCAGCTCTGCTGGTTCTGAGCCTGTGAATAGCCTGGCACAGCTCTTTTTCATCTGACACGTCCTGCACGTTGACTGTCGGGAGGCAACGGACCATCGTGCCGAACCATTCTCATGTATGATGGTCCAGGTATTTGAGTGCAGGACTTGTCATTCTCCCAGGCTGCCACCTCCCTGTGGGAACCAGAATGAGACCAGAAGAGTGAGACGGAGCCAGCCATGCAAAGAGCTGGAGGGACATCAAGAACAAGGCCCTGCCATGGTCATGTCCCTGGGTCCCCTGCACTCAATTGGGTTCATCCACTTGTGGTCCCACAAATATACACTGGGCATATAAGTGGATTCTGTATACAGAGAAGTCCCAGTTTGTTGGGGAATCTCAGAAGCACAGGCATGGAGGAAAGAACCTCAGAGGTTCACTGGGCCTAGCAGAAGGAAAGCCAGCCCTCTTCCGCTGGATAGCTGTAGTAAAAGGGCCTGATCCAGGGTGAGCAGTTACAGGGCAGGTGGAGCTGGTCAACATTTTCCTTCCAGCCAAGATCCTTGTTCCCCTCGCTTTCTTTCCAGACTGCATTGTCCTACCTCACCAAGAGTAAGTGAGCAGATCAGCCTTCACCTCTTGCTGCTTGTTGGGTCTGAGCTGATGTTGTCCCACTGGGACAGCTCTTTGCTGGTCCACATCCAGGTAGAGGGTACACACATTCCAAGTCTGGAATTCACTGAAGGTCGGCTGCAGGTGCTTTCTAAGAGGTTGGGGGTTTGTGGGGGACACAGATCCTGGTTCTATCCTAATGTCCCAGCCCCCCGGGAGTTTTACTCTGCCTTTTCTTTGAAAATCCCTTGAGGTATCATCTGAAAGGAGATTAGCTGAAGACGTGGCCCATAGTAGGTACTTAAGTAATATAAGTTCCTTCCTTCTCTAACTTCTGACAGCCTGATCTGGTCTCTGTGGCAAGGTCTCCAAATCTTCTTCATTCATTCTAAAAATATTTATCATGCCTACCATGTGATAAGATCTGTGCTAGGGGCTGGGAATCAGAAGAATAAGCCACAGACACAGCTTTTGAGTGCTCGTTGTCAGGGGTGAGGAAGATGGGAGTGAGGAGTAGTAGTTAAGAACACAGGATCTGGAGTGCACTGCCTGGATTTAAATTCCAGCTCCACCAGTTTCTAGCTGTGCAACCTTGAGCACATTACTTAACCCCTCCGTGCCTCAGTTTCCTTATCTGTAAAATGAGAATGACAGTAATACTTCCCTCACAGAGCTCTTGTGACAAAAATGATTTAATATACCTAAAGCAATCGGAGCATTGCCTGTCACATAATGAGGCCCAATAAACAATTCACAGATAGGTACATATAAACAGAAAACTGGAGTCTAGGTTGGGCATGGTGGCTCATATCTGTAATGCCAGCACTTTGGGAGGCTGAGGCTGGTGGATCATCTGAGGTTAGGAGTTCAAGACCAGCCTGGGCAACATGGTGAAACCCCGTCTCTACTAAAAATACAAAAATTAGCTGGGTGTGGTGGCACACGCCTGTAATCCCAGCTACTCAGGAGGCTGAGGTAAGAGAATTGCTTGAACCGGGGAGGTGGAGATTGCAGTGAGCCAAGATTGCGCCACTGCACTCCAGCCTGGAAGACAGAGCAAGACTCCACTTCAAAAAAAAAAAAGAAAAGAAAACTCGAGTCTAGCAAGACAAGTGTCACACAGCTGTACCATCAAGGAACACTTTCTTGTCACTGGTCCAAGGCTTGTGTAAGTGACACAGGCCTTGGATAGTGTACGTGGGAGCAATGGCAAACAGGCTGCTTGGTTCCCCAGCCTCACCAGCTGACAGTTCCATGGGCAGGGAAGATGGCTGCAGGGCACGTCATTGTGCAGAAGGCAGCAAGAGAAGTGGGGCAGGGAACCCTCCTTCAGGAGGTGAGGCTTGGGATTTGCATCTCACCTTGGAGTCGTGGAAGGTGTTTGCTGAGCAAGTGGCCTGTGTTGGAGAATGAGCAGCACGTCTGTTGTGTGAGGGAAAGATTGGAACCACCTCACTGTCTAGCAAGAGGGAAACAGGCAGGTAAATTGCAGTTTGTACACTATGGAAAACTTTTAGAGAACCTAATACAACCACATGATCAACATGGCCAAGTCTCTAAAACATAAAGTTGATTAGATTTGTATGTAACCTTTAACTAGGTTACATGCAATATGATGATGATGAGAGCCAGAATTCTCTGAGAGCTTTCTGTGTGCCAAGGTACTGTTCTAAATGCTTTGCTTTGATTAATACATTAATCCTCTCAATAGCCCTATAAATGAATATATTAATTAGCTTGACTATACTAATCATTTAACTACATGCATGTATATCAAAATATCATATATCTTAAATATATACTTTTTTTTTTTTTTTGAAACAAGTCCTCACACCGTCACCCTGGCTGGAGTGCAATGACATGATCATGGCTTACTGCAGCCTTGACCTTCCAGGCTCAAGTGATTTCCCACCTAGCCTCCTAAGCAGCTGAGACCACAGGTACATATCACCACACTTGGCTAATTTTTAAATTTTTTTTGGATAGTTGGAGTTTTGCCATGTTGCCCAGGCTGGTCTTGAACTCCTGGGCTCAAGTGATCTGCCCACGTCACCCTCCCAAAGTACTGGGATTACAGGCGTGTCCACCGTACTCAACCACAATTGAAAAAAAAGAACAGCTTTATGAGGTGGGAACTGTTATCTCTGTTATATGGGCAAGGAACTAAGGCACAGAGTGGTAAAGCACCTGCCCAAGTTAGCTAGTGGCATAGTCAACATTAGAACAAGGCATTCTGGCTTAACCCACATTCTTCATCATTCCACTCCATAGAAAGCACTCAGAAGAACTCTCCCCTCCTTTTTGATGCCTATGGTAAAAGTGTAATCATACATTAAAACACATTACCCTCTGGAAAGTATGATGGCAGGATGAGCTCAGATTAAGGTGTGTGTGTGGTTTTTTTTTTTAACCTGAAACAAAGCAAAGTTAGTATCTGCTAATTCGGGTCATGGGTATATAAATTATTAAATTATTTTCTGAATTTGCCTGGATGGTTTGAAATATTTCATAATTTTTATATGAAATTTTTATTGAGGTCATTGTACATTTACATGCAGTTGTAAGAAATAAGACAGCAAGCTCCCATGTACCCTTTACCCAATTTCCCCCAGTGATAACATTTTGCAAAACTATAGTGCAGTATCACAAGCAGGATATTGACATTGATACAATTTACCCATGTTACGCAGTTTTCTTGTACGTGTGTGTGTGTGTGTGTGTGTGTGTGTGTGTGTGTGTATTTAGTTCTGTGCAGTTTTATCATGTGTGGGTTTCTGTGTCCACTACCATAGTTAAGACACTGAACAGTTCCATTATCACAAGGATCCTTGTGTTGCCAGTTTATAACCACACCCACCTCCCTAAACACATACACACCATTTGTAACCATTCTGCCAACCATTAATCTCTTCTCCATTTCTGTTCTTTTCTCCATGTTATTGTTTTAAAATGTTTATATGAATGGAACCATACAATATATAACCTTTGAGATTTCCCACCCTCCCCAACCCAAGGATAATTCCCTTGACATCATTCGAATTGCCTTTGTTGATAGTGTGTTCCTTTTTGGGAGGGGTTCATATTCCATGATATAGATGCACCACAGTTTGTTTAACCATTTATTTGTTGAGCAACACCTGGGTTTCCAGTTTGGGGCTCTTATGAATAAAGCTGCAAGGGACATTTGTGTATATGCTTGTGTGAACATAAGTTTTCATTTTCTTGGATAAATAAATGTCTAAGAGTACAATTGCTGGGTCATGTGGTAATTACAGGCCTAACTGCCAAACTGTTTTCCGGAATGGCTGTTCCCATTTCATACTTTTAAGGAAAGGATTTTGGCTTGCAGAAGGCACTTCCCCTTCTGCAGGTGGAGGGAAGAGGTATACAGAGATCTAGAACTTGAAAGTGCATTGTGAACATGGCACACCAAGGTGTTTCATGTTGCTGAGAGGTAGTCTGGGTTTAGCTGATGAGGGAACACAAGTTTGCTCCTCATTCAGTCAAGAAATATTGAGCGGGCGCAGTGGCTGACACCTGTAATCCTAACGCTGGGAAGCCAAGGTGGGCAGATCACTTGAGTCCAAGAGTTCAAGACCAGCCTGGGCAACATGGCGAAACCCCGTCTCTACAAAAAAAATACCTGACTGGGCCTGGTGGTACATACCTGTAGTTCCAGGTACACAGGAGGCTGAAGTGGGAGGGTCTTTTCTTGAGCCAGGAGGCGGATGTTGCAGTGAGCTGAGATCACGCCACTGCACTCCAGCCTGGGTGACAGCAAGACCCTGTATCAAAAAAGAAAAAGAAAAGAAAAGTATTGACCAAGCTCTTGGGTGTGCCAGACGCTATTCAACTCACACTGGAGCCACTGCCTTCCCGCAGAAAAGACAGATGTGAAATAAATATGAGGTGGACTGTGTGTGAAGGCGGAAGCAGCGGCTTGGAAGGTTATGACAGGGGCACCTGCAGACCTCTGCTCCCTTCCATAGGGCAGAGACTGTGCCTGTCTTGTTTTCCCCCAGGCCCCAGTACATAGTAGGCAATCAATAAATGTGTTTTAAATGTTGAATCAATGATCCAAATCCAATGTCCCTGTGATTGTGACTTGGCCGTTGCCTCTGTAAGCAGCTGCATGTCCCAGCCCTGCCATGTAGGTAAAAGGGCAAAGGCTTGGTCCAGACACCCCACCCTGGGGTGAATTACTGCACCACAGATTGGAAGCCACCGTGACATATAAAAGGTTGGAATGCTCCATTGTAAAGTTTTAATTGTTAAACAAGCAAAGAGGGTTGTAAATTCCGAGTGGCGGGATAGTATTGCATATTGTGCCTGTTGCCGCTGCCACCAAGGTTCCTTATCAGCCCGTTGGTATTTCACAACCTCTCATGCTTCTTGCGTGTTACAGGGGCCCCTCCACAGGGTCTCTGGGGAATGGTGCAACACCGTCCTTTTTTCTGTGGGGGTGGCAGCCAGGCTCTCTGTGCGTCCTTTGACTTCCCTCATTCCATCTCCTGTCTAGATTTTCTCCAAAGGAACATCCGGTGCTCGCCCTGCCAGGAGCCCCGGCCCAGTTCCCCGTCCTGGAGGAACACAGACCACTGCAGAAGTACATGGTATGGTCAGACGAAATGGTGAGGACGGGAGAGGCCCAGATTCGTACCCACCTTGTCCGGCCCTATGTGGGCATTCATCTGCGCATCGGCTCTGACTGGGTAACTTCCCCTTCCTGTCACTGGCTAGATTGGATGTGTCCCGGAACAGGGCCCAGGCCTGTAGGGATTGGCCCCTCGTCCTAGTCAGAGCAGAGAGCTCTCAGTTGGCCTGGCTTGTGGGATTGTATCCCATCATCCTGCTGCAGCACGCATCAAAATGTAACTCCAGAGTACCTGCCAGCCAGCTCTCATTTTAGCAGCTGCTGTTTTTATTCTCATTTTACAGATGAATAAACTGAGAAATTGAGCCAGACCCCAGGTCAGACAGCAAGCCGTAAAGAGGCCACAGTCCAGGTGCCCTCTGTCCTAGCTCAGTGTCTGGCTAGTAGACTCTGTGTTGAAAAACCAACTATGGAGATGAGGCATGGCTCCCAAGAAATGAAGATGTTTCCAGAATTTGGAGTCTGTTTAAATGTGCAGAATCCTCATATTCCAATGGTGTTTTCACCTCTGTGTGAAAATAACAGAATCAATGTAAACGGTTACCTTAATTTACTTAAGAAGGTACATAGATAGAAGATACATAGATATGTTAGAAATGCTCATTGCAGAAATCTTGAAAAATAGTAAAATTAAAATTCACTCATAGTCAATTGATGAGGTAATCTTACATTTACCCACCAAACTCTCCCCTTCTCCCCCACCCCCACAAAGAAAGGGAGCCAGAATCAGGATTTTTTTTTTTTTTTTTTTTTTTTTTTTTTTTGGGAGACAATGTCTTGCTCTGTCAACCAGGCTGGAGTTCAGTGGCACAATCTCTGCTCACCGCAGCCTCCCAGACCCAGGATATTTTATGAGTGGCTCCAACCAAACATTCAAGGAATAGTACTTCCCATCTATACTTTTCTGCAACATCAAGAGATATAAGATGCTATTTTTTACAAAGCTAGCATAACACTAATACCAAACTCAGATAAGGTCAACTCAGAAAATTATAGCCTCTTCTTGCTTATAAACACAAATGCATAGATCCTAAGTGAAATATTAACAGGTCAAACCCAATAACAGATTAGCACACAACACAAACACAGAAAATCTATCATAAGAATGTAATGAAATTGACTATATTAACACCCAAAGAAGAAAAATCATATGATCATCTCAATAGGGGCCAAGAAAGCATTTGATAAAAGTCAACACCTGTTCGTGATAAAAACTTGTAACCAACCAGACATAGAATGGACCCACCTTAACTTGATAAAGCCTATCTCTTCAAACCACAGCAGATAGCATACCTTCTGGGGAGCTATTAGAAGTGTTCCCACTGTAGTCAGAATCAGATAAGGCTGCCTGTTAGCACTACCACTGTTCAGACTTCTTCAGTGAATGTCCCAGATAATGCAGTAAGACCAAGAAAGGTAATTTTTGTTTCAAAAAGCCAGTGTCCCACCACCCAGAAATAACCACCATTAACTCTTTTGATACATGTTCCTTCTCTCTCAATGCTTTTTTTTTTTTTTTTTTTTTTTTTTTTTTGACACAGGGTCTTACTCTATCACCGAGGCTGGAGTGCAGTGGCAAAATCACAGCTCACAGCACCCTCTACCTTCTAGGCTCAGGTGGTCCTCCCACCTATGCCTCCTGGGTAGCTGGGACCACAGGTTCACATCACCACACCTGGTTAATTTTTGTATTTTTTGTGGAGAGGGGGTTTTGTTATGTTGCCCAGGCTGGTCTCCAACTCCTGAGCTCAAGCCATCGGCCTGCCTCAGCCTCCCAAGATGCTGGGATTACAGGTGTGAGGCACTGCGCCTGGTCCTCAACGTTTTCTTAAAAAAAATGTAGTTAGGAGGCCAGGCATGGTGGCTCATGCCTGTAATCCCAGCACTTTGGGAGGCCTAGGCAGGTAGATCACCTGAGGTCAGGAGTTTGAGACCAGCCTGTCAACATGACAAAACCCCATCTCTACTAAAAATACAAAAATTAGCCAGGTGTGGGGGTGGATGCCTGTAGTCTCAGCTACTTGGGAGGCTGAGGCAGGAGAATTGCTTGAACGTGGGAGGCAGAGGTTGCCTCATGCAGAGATAGTACCCCTGCACTCCAGCCCAGGTGACAGAGTGAGACTCGGTCTCAAACAAACAAACAAACAAACAAACAAATGTAGTTAGGGTCTTCCTGTATAGCCTGTCTTTTTCCACTTACCAGCTCTTGCTACCGGGGTTCCACGGCAGTTGCTGGTATTTAACCCTGTTCTCCGCTTACTGTAGAAGAACGCCTGTGCTATGCTGAAGGACGGGACTGCAGGCTCGCACTTCATGGCGTCTCCACAGTGTGTGGGCTACAGTCGAAGCACAGCGGCAACTCTCACGATGACTATGTGCCTGCCTGACCTGAAGGAGATCCAGAGGGCTGTGAAGCTCTGGGTAAAGTCGCTGGTTGCCCAGTCAGTCTATGTTGCTACTGATTCTGAGAGTTATGTGCCTGAGCTCCAACAGCTATTCAAAGGGAAGGTACGTATGGGCCAGGTTGGGGTGCAGCAGGAAGGGAATGAAAGGAAGAGCCAGGGTGGTCCCACTGCCCACTGCATGCTTCACAGGCTCCCCCAGAAGCCTTTCGCCTGAACCTACTATTCCTCTTCAGTTCCTATCCCTCTTTCAAACCCTGGCTCAGAGGCTTCCTCCTCAGAGTCTTCCAGGTTCTCGTCCACTCCTGGAGCTCACGTGTCCCTGTTGGGACCTTCGTGGCCCTGTATCATTTCTTCTCTTGCGGACTTCCTGAACTGTATGAAACTGGTGTAGAAATATGCCTTATTTCCTCCCGGGAGCTGTGGGCTCCTTGAAGGCAGGGTCCAAGGCTGAATCACTGCTATATTCCTTGATGTCTAGGCTGGTGCTTCAACCTTTTTGGGACTGAAACCCTGCCTTACCATCACCAGTGTCTAGGACAGTGCCTGACACTTAGTAGGCAGTCAGTTTGTTGAATGAGGATGTAGAGAGTGGGCTCTGGGGAGAGATCCCAGTCTAGTGGAGGGGTTAACAGCAGAGACTCTGGAGTCAAAGAACTTGAATTTACCCACTGTGCAGCCTTGAAGAAGTTATTTGACCTTTCTGTGCTTCTGTTTCCTCATCTATAAAATGGGATTGAATAGTACCTATCTCATAAGGCAGTTGTGAATGTCAAATGTAAAGAAACTGAAACAGTTCCTGCTACAAAATAAGTGCCCAGTAAAGTTAGCTATCATCAGCAGTAGAAATTGGTGGCTAATTAATGAAGGAAAGGAGCTTTGTGCTTAGTAAATGCTTAAAGAAGCCGTGAGTAGTGAGAATTCAGTACATGAGTAAATAGTAGAATGTTCTTGGTCAGTGCTTACTGTATCAGTAAAGAGTAATATTCAGGTGATGAGTGAGTACGTATTGATAAAATGACTGAATTGGCATTAAGCATTCCATAGGACTTTGTAGAATGCTATGCAGGCCTTAAGAGGCAGACACTGAGTGCTGTTGGTGTTATGCTAAGGGGCTCCCCTTCTCTTTCACTCCAGACACACAGGAAGTTCCAGCGCAGAGAGGAAGTGCTAGGTCAGTGTATTCTAGTCTCCTCCCCACCCACTCAACAGAAATCGGAGCTGGGGCTGGGCATGGTGGCACATGCCTGTAATTGCAGGCCAAGGCAGGAGAACTGATTGAGGCCAGGAGTTCAAAAGCAGCCTGGCCTAGCATAGTGAGACCCCATCTCTGTTTAAAAAAAAAAAAAAAGAAAAGAAAAAGAAAAATATAATTAAGAGAAAATCAGAGCTGAGAGACATCAGGGGTCGTCTAACCCAAACCCTCTGATTTATAGCTGAGGAAACCAAAGTCCCAAGAAAGGATAGAATTTACTCAGGCAGTCCCAGAGCTAATTATAATGGGCATGACACAGAGTGGGTAAGTTTCAGAATGTGAGTGGAATTGTTTGGGGGATTTTGGCCATGATTAAACTGGTATTATTTCTTTGCTATAATCCAGATAGCAAGATGATGATTTTTGTTACATCAGAAATCTCTGTGGAACAGCAAAGCACTTTCAGCCCTAACTCTGCCCACACTCCCCCCACCTACCCACAACCCCCAACCACCTCTGTACTAAGTTGAAGCATTTGGAGAGTCCCAGGGAGTTTTTTTGTGAGTTTTTGGAGTCAATGTATCTGTTACACCTTGAACCTCTTGCCGTTTTCTATTTCCTGTCCCTATGCCAGTCTTCTCATCCCTCCCAGCCCTCAACTCCCTTTTCCATGGGTTCAGAGGCCACCCTTATCCTGAACTAAGCCTTGCTCCTCCATTAAGCTCATCCAGCGCTGAGTCGGGGTACCAATAAATCAGATGTGGTCCTGCCCTCCAGGGCACACATTCTAGACCCAGGAAAAGAGACTGCAGAGAAGTATAGCGTGTGCCACAAGGTGGGTTCAGGAGGTTGGTAGAAAGATGAGCAGGTCCATTCATTCACCTGTCCTCTCACCAGATTTTTACTGGGATAGGCTCTATGCTGGGCCTGGCCAGCAGTGGAGAGCAAACCAACACAGCTGTAGCCCCAGTCAAGTGCAGGAGACCATACTGATCAGAGAATCACTAAGGAGTGAAAACTGTAAGCAGAGATGTGTGCTCCCGAGTAGAGCAGCAGGGTTCTGTGGGAGTGAAGAGCAGAGGACGCTGGCCTAGACTGGGAGGCCAGGGAGCGCTTCCCCAAGGAGGCATCACTGAAGCCGAGAAGGGAAAGACCTTTGAGAACTAGGAGCTAACCAGGTAAAGGGAGGTGTGCCCTGAACAGCACAGTACACGCAAAGGTCCTGAAGAGGCAGGAGCCTGGGTAGGGGCTGAGGTTGAAGGGATGATGGGGGAGGGATGAGAAGAGACCCAACGAGGGCCCTGTAGGCCACGGTCACAATTTGTCACCCTTATCTGAAGGGCAATAGGGCATCATTAAAAGGTATTCCACTTAGAGGCCAGGAAGGATGGGGAGAAGTTATCTCGAAAAATTTCTTTTGGCTACTCTGTGGTGAGCAGACCAGGAGAGGCAGTGAGGGACCAGGAAGAGGCTGTTGCAGTCCATCAGGGAAGAGGTTGTGATGATTGGGCCCAAGGAGTGGCAGGCCCTCAAGAGAAGTGTTCACCTTTGGGGACTATCTCAGGGGTAAATTGGACAGGACCTTGGGCTTTGATTTGGGATACATGGGAGACGCAAACATCCAGCCCAGAACTGGAAGGATGCCCTCTGCTACCCTCTCTGGTTTGGTGGGGAAGCCCATCAGGCCAGGGCTTTAGGAAAAACAGAACTTGAGCTTAGCCTTAAGAGTCTGGTCAGGCCAGGCACAGTGGTTTACCCCTGTAATCCCAGCTATTTGGGAAGCTGAGGCAGAAAGATCACTTGAGTCTAGGAGTTCAAGACCAGCCTGGGCAACATAGCAAGACGCCACCTCTAAAAAAATTTTTTTAAATTAACCAGGTGTTGTGGCACCCACCTGTAGTCCCAGCTGCTTGGGAGGCTGAGGTGGGAGATTGCTTGAGCCTTGGAGGTTGAGACCAGTCTGGGCAGTATAGCAAAAACCCATCTCAAAAAATAAGATAAGAGTCTGGTTGGTATTTTAACGGTGAAGAAACAGCACTCCAGGCAGAGGGAACAGTGCAAGCAAAGGCATGAAGGTGTGAATGGTGTGTTTGCAGCTGAGGCTCCTGGAGTGGGGAAGGGTGGGGTGGGCCTAGGCAGCAGCTGGGCAATGCTTCCCTCAGACACTGAACCATATCTTCCTTCTCTCTGCCCCTCCTTTTGTGTCTGTAACTGCAGCCTAGGGAAGGAGGTTGGGGGTGTGGACAGCAGGCCTTGGCCTGCAGCCACCTCAGTTTATATGCTCTACCCTTTCTCCTGCAGGTGAAAGTGGTGAGCTTGAAGCCCGAGGTGGCCCAGGTCGACCTGTACATCCTCGGCCAAGCCGACCACTTTATTGGCAACTGTGTCTCCTCCTTTACTGCCTTTGTGAAGCGGGAGCGGGACCTCCAGGGGAGGCCGTCTTCTTTCTTCGGCATGGACAGGCCCCCTCAGCTGCGGGACGAGTTCTGATTCTGGTCGGAACACCAGGCCTTCTGATCCTGGAGGGACCAGAGTCTGAGCTGGTCCTTCCAGCCAGGCCTGGCAGCCAGAGGTGTTCCCAGGATTGCACACTCCTCTTTTCACCTGCCAAAGATGGAGAAGAGTGCCAGGGACCCCTGGAGGAGGGAGGCATTCCATATCCCAGGGCACTGGACTTCTGGGTTCCTAGGAGCAGGAGCATCTCCCATTGCACATGCTTCCTGCTCTTCTGGGAATTTCTCACACCGGCAAAGCAGTCCAGCATCCATCTTTCAATCCACTCTACTCTGAGCAGCCTGGGATGCTGAACTCTTCAGAGAGATTTTTTTATAGAGAGACTTCTATATACTTTTGATACAAGATCATGACTACTCTAGAACTCTCTGTGGTTTTTGAAAATCAGTGAATTCCATTAACGTAGCTACCTAAAGTGACCTTAACTGAATGGATGAGGCCACGGCTGGTGTGGGTCACTGCTTTTCAAAGTGTCCCCCAATGTGGCCCTCAAGAGCCATCCCCACTTCCTGGCCAGAGCCATTGTTGTCCCCAGCTTCCTAGGCCATTTCTGGGGTTTGGGGCATGAACACTGTCCTGCGTTGTAAACACTATGTAAATGGAAGTTAACGCTGTGCAGCGTTCTGTGGGCGACTAAGTGCCACTCACATGGTATGTTCCTGGCAAGGAGCTCACACCGTCATGCCAGACTATCACGATGTTGTTCTTACAGTCTTTTGGTGGTTGGTGGCCATGGCAAACCTGGCACCTTCTGATGTCTTGCCCCAAGAGGCCTGGTTGGTAGAATGCTGGCATTAGGTTAATATCCAAAGCCTGTTCTCCAGGCCATCCTCCTACAGCTGGAACCTTCAGGCTAGATTCTCACAAGGGAATGTTAGCCAAGGCTCTGACCACATAGAAGATGCCCAGGGTCCAGAGGCCATTGCAATTCTCAGTGGAGAAGCACCTTTTGACCCTTCCTTTCTGATGTAATCTCTGCCAACACCTTGAGGCTTAGGGTGCTCTGAGTCATGAGTTTTTTGGTCTCTTGGGTGCTACAGTTTTAATAATCCATGACTCCCGAGAGTCCATGGTGTTTTGGCCTTGTGGTTCTAAAATTCCACTTCTGACCCTTATAGATCTTGTCCCTGCCATGTCACCTCCCTCAGCCTTTATCCAGGAAAGGTGGCAGAGCCTCCACTGAGCCAGGCCCAGAGCTCCATGCTGGGCCTTCTCCCTTCATTACCTGTGGGAGGAAACACTTTTTTGTCAGGGGCAGCCTGGATCAGAGCTCAGAGGCCAGAGGGTATCAGAGATCTCAAATCAAACACCAAAGTCAGCATTTGCTGCATAGAGCTGACACCCAACTCTAAGCAGGAGAAACTGTACAGAAAGGGCTTTGGCATCTTTCCCTCTTGGAAAAACAATGAAGTGTTTTAAGTCCTGGGTGGACTGGGAGATGGTTTGCCTGTCCAGACTTGCTCTCAGGCCTTATCCAGAGAAAGAACTGCAGATGAGGGAACCCATGCACTCCCTGCTGCCATCAGGTTGTAAGCCTGTGGCTGGTTGGCTGATTTCATCTTGGAATTCATTTGCCGTCCACATCCTTACATTGGGCACACATTTTAGAGTCTGAGACTCCAGTGGGGCCATCCCAATTTTTTTTCCCTCTGAGATAGGGCCTTGCTCTGTTTCCCAGGCTGGAATGCAGTGGCATGATCATGGCTTTGCAGCCTCAACCTCCCAGGCTTAAGCGATCCTCCACCTCAGCCTCTGGTATCTGGGGCTGCACGCCCAGCTCTAAATCACCTTGATTCACATCAGCAGTAATAATCGCTTGTGTTCTGGAAGAAAGGGCACTAGAAGTTCTAGCAAGATTCAGTTATGTTCTGTGAGCTAGCACTTTTCCCCTTGACCTAATTTTCTTACGTATAATATGGTGGGCAGATGCTGTGGCTCACGCTTGTAATCCCAGCACTTTGGGAGGCCGAGGTAGATCACCTGAGGTCAGGAGTTTGAGACCAGCCTGGCCAACATGGTGAAACCTTGTCTCTACTAAAAATACAAAAATTAGCCGGGCGTGGTGGCACGTGCCTGTAATCCCAACTCTCCGGAGGCCAAGGCGGGAGAATCAGTTGAACCTGGGACGTGGAGGTTGTAGTGAGCCGAGATCGCAACGCTGCACTCCAGCCTGGGTGACAGAGCAAGACTCTGTCCCCTCATCAAAAAATAAATAAAATGGTGATAAAAACTGACAGGTGTTCACAGGCCCAGATCAGCTAAAGCATGTACATAAGAGCATGTTGTAAACTTGAAAGAGACAAAGCCGCAAATGTGGTTGTTGATTAATTCGACTGCGTCTGTTGCTTGTCACCTCCATGCCAGGCAACTGTGCTTGCTAAGTGCTTTATGGACATTCTCTTATTTATTCCCTAGCCCTGAGAAATAGGAACTGTCATTATCCTTCTTCTGCACAAGAAAAAATTAATGCCCAGAGAATTCTTGTAATTTTCCCAAGGCTGCCCAGCTGGTGATGTTAAGCCAGAATTTGACCTCCCAGAGCCAGTTCCATTAGCTGCCATGCTCTGCTGCCTCTAGCTCACAGAATGCACTTTCCACTCTGCGTGCCATGGAGGTCTCTGATCGAAAAATGATCAGCCACCTTACCTTCTACTGGTCACCTGCTGTGAGTCTGCCTATGCCAGAAGGGTTAAGGAGGGGAGGTTACCCAGGAAACAAAGCCCACATGCAGCTTACAGCCCCCTTTGGAGAGTTTCTCAGTACAACATGCTTTCATTCAATAGGTGTTATGTTGATCACCTACTATGTGCCAGGCTCTATGCTAGGTACTAAGAATGCAGGAGAGAATCAAACATAAAGTCGTTGTTCTCAAGGAATTTGCATTCTAGAAAGTAGAAGACATAATAAATGTGCCGTGGGAGGTGTTGATAAGTGCTATGAAGAAATATAAAGGGCATGGGAGCAAAAAGAGGCAGTGGATCTATGTTAGATAAGGAGCCCAGGTAAGACCTCTGAAGAGCTGCTGTGAAGGAGGGAGGGACCACATTCCTGGCAGAAAAAACAGCACGTGCAAAGGCCCTGAGGCTGGAAGAGCAGCAAGGAGGCCAGCATGGCTGGATAGGCAGGGAACTGAGCAGCAGATCAGAGCAGGCAAGCTGACATTCTACAGCCTGGCCATGGTAGGCAGCTTTTAGCTGCAGAGATAAGGGAAGCCTCCTAGGGTTCTGAGCAGAAAAGGGCACGAGCTGATTCACATTTCTGAAGAACCTCTCTAGCTAGCCAGTGCCAAGGAGGTTGGAGGGGGAAGAGGTGAAAGCAGGGACACCAGTGCGGGGCTCCCCTAGACTAGGACTCCAGTGCCCTCTTCTCCCAAGAGACAAAGGCCATTGCATTGAAGGAGGTGGGAAATGATTAGATTCTGAACATACATAATTATTTTTCAGTCTTTTTCAAAGATACAATTATTTGCATAGTTTTAACCATGCAATATATACAGTTTAATGTACTAGTTTTTTACTTAATAGTATATCATTTTTTTTCCCTGTTGGTATGTAGCCTGGATAAATGCTCTTAATTATATAAAATTCTAAGAGGTGTTCCATAGTTTATTGTTTTCCTGTTTTGAGAACTTAGGCCAGGGGTGGTGGCCCACGCCTATAATCCCAGCACTTTGGGAGTCCAAGGCGGACAGATCACTTGAGGTTAGGAGTTCGAGACCAGCCTGGCCAACATGATGAAACCCCATCTCTACTAAAAATACAAAAATTAGCTGGGCGTGGTGGCACATGCCTGTAGTCCCAGCTACTTAGGAGGCTGATGCAGGAGAATCATTCTAACCAAGGATGTAGAGGTTGCAGTGAGCCGAGATTGTACCACAGCACTCCAGCCTGGGTGACAAAGCGAGACTCTGTCTCAAAAAATAAATTGTTGGACAGGAAACAAAAAAATAAAGCTCTAAGATAAAGTCCCAGAAGTAAATTTGTTGGATCAAACGCTTAAAACTTTTTGTTATGGAAGAATTCAAATATAAATAAAAAATTGTAAGTAATAAAATGAACTCAGTTTCAACAATGACCCACATTTTACCAGTCTAGTTTCATTTACTCTCCCACACCCAAGTCCATTTGTTTGCTAGAGTCTTAAAGAAAACCTAAATGTGTTTTGAAAGGAGAGCCAACAGGATTTGCTGACATGCTGACTATGGGCTGGGAGGGAAAGAGGAGTCCAGGGTGCTCCAAGATTTAGGGCCTAGGCAACAGGAAGGAGTTGTCCCTGACTTACAGAGTGACCCAAGCAAATCCCTTCACCTCTGCATTCCTCACCTCGGCATTACAGGTGCTAATGGTGGTCTAGGCAGCGCTTCTCAAAGGGTGGTCTTCAGAGGTTCCTCCAGGGTTGGTTGATAAGGCAGATTCTCAGGAGACACCCTGAAGCTGAGAATCAGAATATCTGGGGGGTAGTGCCCAGGAATCTGCCTTTTTATAAGCACCTACAAGTGGTTTGGATGCCCAGTGGCCCAAGACTTCAAATTGTGGTCATCAGGCCAGCAGCATCAGTGTCACCTGGGGGAACTTGTTAGAAATGCAGAATCCCAGGCCCCCGCCCAGAACCACTGAGTCAGGATACCTGGGGATGCAGCCCAGGAATCTCTTAAGCTCTTCTGGGGCTAAAATTTGAGCAACACTGATCTGAAGGAAGTGGGGATCTCACTGTATGGTCAGTCAGCCAACAGTAATGGAAGGCTTCTGCAGCCCCTCCCTGGCAAGCCTCACAGGTTCCACCAGCGAGGTGGCTTTAGGAGCTGCCTGCTGCCCAGTTTGTATTGACCTACATCTCCTATTGTGGATTGGTAGGGGCTTTACAACCAGATGATCATTGTTTTAGGATCAGATCAAACATATAAGAAAAGGAAGGGAAGCCCGGGTGTGATGGCTCACACCCGTCATCCCAGCACTTTGAGAGGCTGAGGCAGGCAGATCGCTTGAGTCCAGGAGTTTGAGACTAGCCTGGGTAACATAGGGAAACCCTGTCTCTGCAAAAAATACAAAAATTATACGGGCATGTGGTGTGCCCCTGTAGTCCCAGCTACTCGGGAGGCTGAGGTGGGAGGATTGCTTGAGCCCAGGAGGAGGTCAAGGCTGCAGTGAGCCATGATGGCATCACTGCACTCCAGCCTGGACATTGGAGTGAGACTGTGTCTCAAAAGAGAAAAAAGAAAAGGGAATTCAATTTTTCAAAATTAAGCAACCACTAGTAGTGATTGGATGCAGAAATGGAGAAGCTGGTGTTCAAAGGAACCAAAGCTGGGAAACACTGTCCTAAAACATCATAGATCTCCAAAATTATGGAAGGGAGGGGAGAGAGAACACGAAAATAAAGAAAAGAAAGGACAGAGGGAGGAAAAAAGAAAGAGTTGATTTTCATTTCCATTTTCTGTTCAAAGAAGCTCAGCGAATAATCTATTAATAGTAACAATAACAATAATAATAAATTTTCACTGGCCAGAAAATAAAGATCCTTCCTCTCCTCAATTCTCCTTCTGTCCTTAGTGGAACTGACAGATAAAAAACCATAGCCTGAAGGCAAATCCTGCACTCTGGATTATGTTGTCAAAAGGAATTCAAATTCTTGCTTGAAACCTGGTTTATTTCAGGGTTGAGACCTTTCCCTTGAAATAACATTATTTAAGGGCAAGCAGGTTTGTTTTGTTTTTACATCTAATCCTTTACTGATCGTCAGCCCAGGATGCCAAGCATAACCAGGTAAACAGTGAGAATGGAAGAAACAAAAGGCATTTCCCAGAAACCTCATTCCCCAAGTGCAGTGACGCAGGAGAACAATGCTCACCTGGGGACGGTACCCCGGAGGAGGATACCCCAACCCTCTCTGAAAAATCGGTCAGTTTAAAAAAAAATTGACAATCCATTGAGCCATTTGACATTCATCTCCTCTACACGGGGGATGTTTTCCCCACTCTGACACGGCACAAGCTGGTTTAGGGGGTCTTGGGCAGGCACTAGCAGAAAACAAGAATGATCTTTTCAGTTGTCAGTCCTGCTAACAATCTCAAAGAGAAAGTCTCAGTTCAGCGCTATCATGTCATTAACTCCTATCGCTTGCTCTCAATCTCTCCTTGTAACAGAGTAGACCTCAGAGTCAGACAATCTTGATTTGCTGGAATTTCATAACACTGTTACTTAGTAATAAATGAATTATTTATCTATTTATTTTTAGACAGGGTCTCACTCTGTTGCCCAGGCTGGAGCACACTGTCTCAATCTCGGCTCACTGCAGCTTCAACCTCCCAGGCTCAAGCCATCCTCCTACCTCAGCCTCCCAAGCAGCTGGGATCACAGGCACGCGCCACCACACCAGCTGGGTTTTGTGTTGTAGAGACTGGGTTTTGTGCTGTTGCCCAGGCTGGTCTCAAACTCCTGGAGTCAAGTGATCCTCCCACCTTGGCCTCCCAAAGTGCTGAGATTACAGTGAGCCACTGCGCCCTGCCATTTTATTTATTTTTGATCTTTTGTACTTGTGTTTTTCTGTTTAAAGATGGGGTTTAAGTTTCCTTTTAAGAAACTTAGGTTACAAAAAGTGATTTGGTTCAGAGAAAAAGTAATAAGTAAATGATGTGGTATGAATTACGAAGATAAAGTTTGGGAGATCCTTACTCAGCTGGCCCCTGAAGATAGCTTAAAACAATACCCATGGGGCTTTTGTGAGAGAAACTCTCATCACTCTTCATACCTCCACACCATTGTCTAAACTTTCCCTCTGCTTAAAACATGATCGTAGGCCGGGCACAGTGACTCACGCCTGTAATCCCAGCACTTTGGGAGGCCAAGGCAGGCAGATTGCCTAAGGTCAGGAGTTCCAGACCAGCCTGGCCAACATACTGAAACCTTGTCTCTACTAAAAATACAAAAAATTAGCTGGGCATGGTGGTGGGCGCCTGTAATCTCAGCTACTCGGGAGGGTGATGCAGGAGAATCCCTTGAACCCAGGAGGCAGAGATTACAGTGAGCCAAGATTGTGCCATTGCACTCCAGCCTGGGCAGCAAGAGCAAGACTCCCATCTCAAAACAACAAAACCATAATCGTAAATGTTTCAAGATCTTATTCTATGAAATTCTCCTTTTCTTAGCTCCCATAGAACCTTGAAATTGTAATAAGTAACATGGGCTGAACGCAGTGGCCCATACCTGTAATTTGGGAGGCTGAGGCAGGTACATTGCTTGAGCCCAGGAGTTTGAGACCACCCTGAGCAACAAAGTGAGACCCCCCATCTCTACCAAAAGTCAAAAAGTTAGCCAGGCATGGTGGTAAGTGGTAAGTGGTTCCAACTACTCAGGAGGCCGAGATGGGAGATCACTTGAGCCCAGTGGTGGCAATGAGCCATGTTTGTGCCACCATACTCCAGCCTGGGACAGAGGGAAACCCTGTCTCAAATAATAACAATAAGCAACATGTATTAAGTAACTAATATGTATCGTTTACCATGTGTTATGGTGTTCTAAGCACTTTGCATCAGTTAACTCACCCCATTAGTGAACAACCCTAAGAGGCTGCTTTTCTTATTATCTCCATGTTACAAATAAGGGCACTGAGAAACAGTGAGGTGAAGCACCTAGATTAAGGTCGTAGAGCCTGTGAGTGGCAGAGCTGGGATCTGGGCCCTGGAAGCATGGGGCACGGGTCAGTGCCCTGAAGCCGTGGGTTGTTCTGCCTCTCATGTCACGTTACCCATCAGACTAAATTTGCTAATTTGTTTCCCCAGCTGGACCAGAAGTAACCCCCAAGAATAGAGACCATGCCTGATGCATTTCCCATCATCAGCACCTAGCCCAGTGCTTGGTTTGTAAAAATGTCCTGTATATATGGGTTGAATGGGCCGGGCACAGTGACTCACACCTATAATCCCAGCACTTCAGGAGGCAGAGGCCGGCAGATCACTTTGGGTCAGGAGTTCAAGACCATGGCCAAAATGGTGAAACCCTGTCTTTACTAAAAATACAAAAATTATCCAGGCATGGTGGCAGGTGCCTGTAATCCTAGCTACTTGGGAGACTGAGGCAGGAGAATTGCTTGAACCTGGAAGGCCGAGGTTGTGATGAGTCAGGATCACGCCACGGCACTCCAGCCTGGGCAACAGAGCAAGACTTCGTCTCAAAATATATATACATTATATATTTTGATGTATTATATATATTATAAGTATATTATATATTTTACATATATATATATATTTTCTCATTCAACCCAGATGTGCGTATATGTACATATAGGCCTGGCATCACGGAGGATTCGTAGAGGAGGTAGGTGTTGAGTCTCATGATGGGTATTATTTTCACAACTACACATGGGAGATAAGAAAAGAATTCTAGATAGAGGGCTTGCATGAACAAAGGTGCTGACCCAGGTGTTGAGAGCTAAGTTTGTGGGGAGCAGCGAGCAGCACTGGGCATAGGTTTCGGGAGGTGGTAACAGGAGATGAGGCAGCATCGGGAGGTTTGAGCCATGTGGGAAGGGCCTGGAATACCAAACTAAGAGGTTTGCTCCTTACCCTTGGGGATCTTAACCAGAGGTTGTCTCAGGATTAGGGGCAAATAAATGGGGTAAGCGTGCGAGCAGGGGCTTTGTAGGGCTCACTAAAGGCCCTGAGGCATCTAGGAGTAAAAGGGTCCCCATAGTGTCTCTTGAAGGCAATGCCAAAAGGCAGGTCTTTGGCTGCGTAAATTAGTCAAAAATTTAATAACAACAAATTTATGCACAGGGTGAAAATTCAGAAAGTACAAAATAATATACCTGTAGTGTGAAAAATAAGTACCCCCTTACTAGCGCCAACCCCACTCCAGAGGCAAACACTGCTTAAAGTTTGGAGTGTAAGGGCATGGGTGCAAGGCCTAGCTTTAAAATCAATCCAGTGTATAATTATGAGACTCAGTGTTCTCATCTGTAAAATAAGAATACAAATTAAGCCACTGAACCATTATGAATTAAGTCTTCCTCCCATGGTACTGGCATTCTAGTGGGGGGGAAACAGATAAGAAATAAATAATGAAAATTAGCTGGGGCCAGGCATAGTGGCTCATGTCTGTAATCCCAGCACTTTCGGAGGCCAAGGTGGAAGGGTCACTTGAGCCTGGGAGTTGAGACCAGCCTGGCAATGTGACAAAAACCAATAATAGCCAGGTGTAATGGCACGTGCCTGTAGTCCTGAAAAAAAGGTGAGGCCAGGTACAGTGAGTCATGCCTGTAATCCCAGCACTTTTAGGAGGCCGAAGTGAGAGGATCACTTGAGCCCAGGAGGTAGAGGTTGCAGTAAGCCGTGATGGCACCAGTGTATTCCAGCCTTGGGGACAGAGCAAGACTCTGTCTCAAAAACAAAATAAAACAAAATTCACCCGCACTCTCGTCATCCAATAATTAACCACTTTTTTTTTTTTTTTTTTTTTTTGAGACAGAGTCTCACTCCATCACCCAGGCTGGAGTGCAGTGGCATGGCACAATCTCAGTTCATTGCAATCTCTACCTCCCAGGTTCAAGCAATTCTTGTGCCTCAGTCTTCCAAGTGGCTGGAATTACAGGCATGTGCCACCACGCCCAGCTAATTTTTATACTTTTAGTAGAGACAGGGTCTCACCATGCTGGCCAGACTGGTCTCCAATTCCTGGCCTCAGGTGATCTGCCCACCTTGGGCTCCCAAAGTTCAGGATTACAGGTGTGAGCCACTGTGCCCAGCTCAATTAACTACTTTTATTAAAAAAAAAAAAAATTAGCTGGAGCTGAGCATGGCTAATGCCAGTAATCCCAGCACTTCGGGAGGCCAAGGCAGGCAGATCACTTGAGGTTAGGTGCTTGAGACCAGCCTGGCCAACATGGTGAAACCCCATCTCTACTGAAACTACAAAAATTAGCCAGACATGATGGTGTGCACCTGTAGTCCCAGCTGCTTGGGAGGCTGAGGCAATCGCCTAAATCTGGGAGGTGGAGGTTGCAGTGAGCAGAGATCGCGCCACTGCACTCTAGCCTAGGCAACAGAGCAAGACTCCGTCTCTAAATAAATACATACAAATTAAAAATTAGGCCAGGCGCAGTGACTCACACCTGTAATCCCAGCATTTTGGGAGGCTGAGGCAGGTGGATTGCCTGAGCTCAGGAGTTCGAGACCAGCCTGGGCAACATGGTGAAACCTGTCTCTACTAAAATACAAAAAAAAAAAAAAAAAAAAAAAAAAAATTAGTTTGGCATGGTGGCGTGCACCTGTAGTCCCAGCTACTTGGGAGGCTGAGGAAGGAGAATTGCCTGAACCCGGGAGGCAGAGGTTGCAATGAGCTGAGATCACGCCACTGCACTCCAGCCTGGGCGACAGATTGAGACTTTGTCTCCAAAAAAAAAATTAGTCAGGCATAGTGGTGCACACTTGTGGTCCCAGCTGCATGGGAGGTGGAGCTGGGAGGATTGCTTGAGCCTAGGAGGTCAAGGCTGCAGTAAGCCACTGCACTCCAGCCTGGTGACAGAGCGAAACCACGTTCAAAAAAAAAAAAAAGATGTATGAGGCGGTAACGAAGACTATGAATGAGAATGAAATAGGATAAAGAGAAAGAGTGACTGGGGTAGTCAGGGGAGACCTTTGTGTCCAGGTCACATTTGAGCAGAGGCCTGAAGGAGGTGAGTGAGTAAGCCATGTGGGTATCTGGGGAAGACCATTTCAGATAGAAGGAACACCAAGTGCAGAAGGCCTGAAAGTGGTGTGAGTGTGGCATCAGGGAGAGGGGCAGAAGGTGAGGTATGAGAGCAAGAGAGGCCAGATCATAGTGAACCTCACCTTTGGTTTTTCGTGGGTTTTGCTTTTGTTTTTGTTTTGAAACGGTTCTCCTCCGTCATCCAGGCTGGAGTACAGGGGTACGATCATGGCTCACGGCAGCCTCAACCTCCAAGACTCACACATCCTCCCACCTTAGTCTCCCAAGCAGCTGGGACTACAGGCATGCACCACCATGCCTAGCTAATTTTTCAATTTTTGTAGAGATGAGATCTCACTATGTTGCCCAAGTTGGTTTTGAACTCATGGGTTCAAGTGATCCTCCTGCCTTAGCCTCTCAAAGTGCTGGAATTATAGGCATGACTCGCTATACCCAGCCTCGCCTTTGGTTTTATGTGAGTGACCTGAGAAACCATTTGAAGGTTTTGAGCAGAGAGGAGTGACATACCTGACTTTGGTTTTATATTAGTTATCCATTGCTTTATAACAAATAACCCCCAAATATAGTATCTTAAAACAGGAATCATTTACTATCTTTCAGTTTCTCTGAGTCAGAAATTTGGAAGTAGGTTGGCTGAGCAGTTCTGACTCAGGATCTCTTGTGAGATTGTAGTCAGATATTGACCAGGGCTACAGTCATCTGAAGGCTTGACTGTGTCTAGAGGTTTCGTTTTCAAGGTGGCTGACTCCCAGGGCTGACAAGTTGGGGCTGACTATTGGCAGGAGGCCTCAGTTCCTCTCCATGGGGTTGCTTGAAAGTCCTTGCAACATCGTGGCTCTCTTCCCCCAGCGAGTGATTCAAGACACCAAGACAGAAGTTACAATGTCTTTTTTTTTTTTGAGACACAGTCTCTGTCGCCCAGGCTAGAATGCAGTGGCATGATCACAGTCCACTGCAGCCTTGACCTCCTGGGCTCTAGCAGTCTTCCCACCTCAGCCTCCTGAGTAGCTGGGACTACAGGCACGTACCACCATGCCTGGCTAATTAAAAAAAATTTTTTTTTTGGCAGAGATGGGATCTCACTATGTGTTCCAGGCTAATCTCAAACTCCTGGCCTCAAGTGATCCTCCAGCCTCAGCTTCCCAAAGTACTGGAGTTATAGGCATGAGCCACCATGCCTTGCCTCCGGTTTCTTTTATGACCTACTCTCAGAAGTCACACATTATTGCTTCTGCCATTTTTCTTGGTGACACATGCTAGTCCTATTCAGTATGAGAAGGGCATAAGTACAAAGAAGAGGTGAGACTGTTGTGGACCATGTTAGAGGCAGGCTACCAAGAGTTTTTATTTGTTTGTTTTAATTAACATACAATAAAATTTATCCTTTTCTTTCTTTCTTTTTTTTTTTTTTTTTTTTTGATGTAAAGATGTATAGGTCTATGAATGGTAACATATGAGTATATTTGCGTAACCACTACCACAAACAGGATGTGGAAGAACACCATCACCCCTCAAAAAACCCTCGTGTTCCCCTTTGTAGTGACACACTCCTCCCACCTTCACCTGTAGTGACTGCAAATCCATCATGATAGTTTTGTCTTTGTGTGTGTGTGTGTGTGAGATAGAGCTTCGCTCTTTTCACTGAGGCTGAAGTGCAGTGCAGTCTCAGCTCACTGCAACCTCCGCCTCCCAGATTTAAGGGATTCTCCTGCCTCAGCCTCCCAAGTAGCTGGGATTACAAGTGTGTGCCACCACACCCAGCTAATTTTGTACTTTTAGTAGAGATGGGGTTCACCATGTTGATCAGGCTGGTCTTGAACTCCTGACCTCAGGTGATCTGCCCGCTTAGGCCTCCCAAAGTGCTGAGATTACAGGCGTGAGCCACTGCGCCCAGCTGATAATTTTGTCTTTTAGAGAATGTCATAGCAATGAAATCATATACTACGTAACCTTTTGAAACTGCCTTCTTTCATTCAGAGTGATGCCTTTGGGATTCATCTAAGCTGTTGCAGGAATCAGTAATTCATTTCTTTTTATTGCTGAATCATGTTCCAGTGTATGGCTAGGTCACAGTTGATCAATTTACCCATTAAAGGGGTTGTTTCCAATCTGGGGAAACTATGAGTAGAGCTGTGTCAGTCCATTTGGGCTGCTATAACAGAGCATCATGGACTAAGCAGCTTATAACAATAGAAATTTATTGTTTACAGCTCTTGAGAAGATCAAGCTGCCAACACATTCAGTGTCTGGTAAAAGCCTCACTTTCTGATCAGTGACTTCTCACCGTGTTCTCCTCTGGTGAAAGGGAAAAGCACCTCTCTTGGGTCTCTTTTATCAGGGCACTAATCTCATTTATGAAGTCCCTGCCCACATACTCTAATCCCCTTCCAAAGGTCCCACCTCCTAATACCAACACCATCACCTCAGGGATTAGGATTTCAACAAATTTTTTTTTCTTTTTTTTTTTTTTTTTTTGAGACGGAGTTTCACTCTTGTT
>NW_022436973.1:10898478-10991696 GCF_009761245.1 Sapajus apella | reverse complement strand
GCCTCCTGGGTTCAGGCAATTCTCCTGCCTCAACCTCCTGAGTAGCTGGGATTACAGGCACACGCCACCATGCCCAGCTAATTTTTGTATTTTTAGTAGAGACAGGGTTTCACCATGTTGACCAGGATGGTCTCGATCTGTTGACCTCGTGATCCACCCGCCTCGGCCTCCCAAAGTGCTGGTATTACAGGCTTGAGCCACTGCGCCTGGTGATTTTTTTTTTTTTTTTAATTTCTCGTCACCCAGGCTGGAGTGCAGTGGCACGATCTCGGCTTACTACAGTCTCCACCTCCCGGGTTCAAGCCATTCTCCTGTCCCAAATAGCTGGGATTACAGGCGCGCACCACCACACCCAGCTCATTTTTGTATTTTTACAAAATAGGGATTTTTCTACAGATGGGGTTTTTTACAGATGGGGTTTCACCATGTTGGCCAGGCTGGTCTCAAACTCCTGACCCCAGGTGATTCGCCTGCCTCAGCTTCCCAAAGTGCTGGGATTACAGGTAATAACCACCTTGCCCAGCCAACAAATGAATTTTTTTAAATTTCTTTTTTCTTTTTGAGACAGGATTTCACTCTGTCACCCAAGCTGGTGTGAAGTGGCTTGATCTCTGATCACTGCAACCTCCACATCCTGGGTTCAAGCAATTTTCCCACCTCGGCTTCCTGAGTAGCTGGGATTACAGGTATAAGCCACCACACCTGGCTAATTTTTGTATTTTTAGTGGAGACTGGGTTTTGCCATGTTGGCTAGGCTGGTTTCGAACTCCTGGCTTCAAGTGATCCACCCGCCTCGACCTCCCAAAGTGCTGGAATTACAGGTGTGAGCCACTGCACCTGGCCTCAACAAATGAATTCTGGGGAGACACAAACATTCAGATCTCAGCAAGCTGCTCTAAACATTCATGTACTATGCTGTCTGCTGTCCTTCTGATACTCTGATTATATGGATGTTAAACCTTTCAATCTTGTTCCACATGTCCCTTAAGCCCTGTTTATTTCTTTCCATCTTTTTCTTTCTTTCTTTTTTTTGAGACAGAGTCTCACTCTATCACCCAGGCTGGAGTGCAGTGGAGTGATCTCGGCTCACTGAAACTTCGTGCCACCATGCCCAGATAATTTTTATATTTTTTAGTAGAGACAGGGTTTTTCAGTGTTAGCCAGGCTGATCTGAACTCCTGATCTCAAGTGATCTATCCTCCTCAGCCTCCCAAAGTGCTGGGATTACAGACATGAGCCACTGTGCCTGGCCAATCTTTTTCTTTCTTTTGTTCAGATTGGGTAAATTCTATCGATCCAGGTCAGGCGTGGTGGCTCACACCTGTAGTCCCAGCACTTTGGGAGGCCAAGGAAGGTGGATCACCTGAGGCCGGGAGTTCAAGACCAGCCTGGCCAACATGGTGAAACCTCATCTCTACTAAAAATACAAAATTACTGGGCATGGTGGCACATGTCTGTAATCCCACCTACTCGGGAGGCTGAGGCAGAAGAATCACTTGAACCTGGGAGGCGGCTGTTGCAGTGAGCTGAGATGGTGCCATTGCACTCCAGCCTGGGTGGCAAAGCAAGACTCTGTGTCAAAAAAAAAAAAAAAAATTCTATCGATCCGTCTTCAAGTACACAGACTTTTTCTTGTGGCATCTCCATTCTGCTATTTAGCCCATTCATTTAGTTTTTTGTTTCACTTATTCTTCAGATCTAAAATTTCCATTATATATATACATCCCTATGATATAATACATCTTGATGAAAAAGCTAAAGAAAGCAAAGAGTCTTCACCTTACTTCTTGGAGTATTTTTTTTTAATTGTGGTAAAATATGCATAACATAGCATTAACCATTTTAACCATTTTTAAGTGTACAGCTCAGTCTGCTCAGTGGTATTAATGCATTCACATTGTTATGCAACCATCACCACTGTCTGCCTATAGAATGTTTTTATCCTCCCAAACTGAAACTCTGGACCCATTAGACAGTAATTCCCCCTTCTCTCCTTCTCTCCTTCTCTCCTTGGAGTTTTGTTTGTTTGTTTGTTCCTTTGTTTGTTTGTTTTTTAGACACAGGGTCTTGCTCTGTCCCCTGGACTGGAGTGCAGGGATGCGATCATAACTCACTGCAGACTCCAACTCCTGGGCTCAAGGGATCTTCTCACCTCTCTATGTAGCTAGGACTACAGGCATGCACCACCATGCCTGGCTAATTTTTAGTATTTTTCATAGAGGCAGGGTCTTGCTATGTTGCCCAGGCTGGTCTTGAACTCTTGGCCTCAAGCAATTCTCCCACCTCAGCCTCCTGAAGTGCTGCAGTTACAGGTATGTGCCACTACATCCAGCCTCTTTTTGGAGTATTTTTATCACAGATGTTTTAAAATCTTTTTTAGATAACTCCAGCATCTTGATTAGCATCTTTTTATTATCTTCTCCCACGTAAGGTGGAATTTTCCTGCTTTTCTGTATTGTAATTTATCCTGGACATTTTAAATATTGCATCACAAGGCCTGGTGCAGTGGCTCATGCTTGTAATCCCAGCACTTTGGGAAGATGAAGAGGGTGGATCACTTGAGGTCAGGAGTTTGAGACCAGCCTGGCCAACATGGCAAAAACTGTCTCTACTAAAAATACAAAAAATGAGCTGAGCATGGTGGCTCATGCCTGTAATCCCAGTTACTTGGGTGGCTGAGGCAGGAGAATTGCTTGAACACAGGAAAGGGAGGTTGCAGTGAACCGAGATCGTGCCACTGCACTCCAGCCTGAGTGACAGAGCGAGACCCTGTCTCAGAAAAAAGAAAAATAGGCCGGGTGCGGTAGCTCACACCTGTAATCCCAGCACTTTGGGAGACCAAGGCAGACAGATCACGAGGTCAGGAGATCCAGACCATCCTGGCTAACATAGTGAAACCCTGTCTCTAGTAAAAATACAAAAAAAAAAAAAAAAAAAAAAATAGCCAGGCATAGTGGCGGGCACTTGTAGTCCCAGCTACTCAGGAGGCTGAGGTAGGAGAATAGATTGAACCTGGGAGGCAGAGGTTGCAGTGAGCTGAAAAAGAAAGAAAGAAAGATTAAATAAATAAATAAATGCTGCATTATGAGATTCTAGATCTCATTTAGTTCCAATGGAGAATGTTGCCATTGAGGCAGTTAGCTAAGTGGGTTCTGGATGCAAGCTCCAACCTGCCTTCTGTGGGTTGTGGTTCCAATGTCAGTCCTGTTTGGAACTCTTAGCAGCGCCATTTGAATCTGTCCCATGTGGCCAGTCCAGAATTTGGGCAGTGGCCGAGCCAATAATTCAGCTCTCAAAGTCTCAGAAGTCCATAAAAATCACTTTGTGGGTTCATGTTACCACACTTCCTATCGGCGATGTCCCTGGTACTATCTGGTTCCCTGGGGCTCCCCCAGGCAGAAAGCTGGGGCTCTATTTACCTCCCCTGACACCTACTTCCCACTATTGCACCCATGTCTGGATCCAAGCACTAGGGGAACAGAAAGACCAAAGAAGACATAAAAGCTCACCCCGCACTCCTGGGACCTCAGCTCTTCATAGTTTCAGGAACTTGTAGGCACCTGCCACCGCCTCTGCCACCATGGGATGGCCTGGGGGCTAGGACACGAGAGGATGGAGAATAGAAATGAGGATGACCCAGACTCCTCTAAGTATTAGGAGACCTCTTTCTGGTTTCTGGAGACAGACCGGAAGATTTCTCCTGATACACCCTGTGTTCACACTATGTTCACTTCTGGGTTTGGGGCTGCTCTGAGACCAACTCAGGAAATAGCGAGGGAAAATAAAGTGTAAACTCCCTTCTGGATTGGTGGCAATTCAGTCAGTGGTCTTCTGCCCCAGTTTGCCTGCTACTCTTTTATTTATTTATTTTTTTTGAGATGGAGTCTCTCTCTGTCACCCAGGCTGGAGTGCAATGGCGCGCTCTCGGCTCACCACAACCTCCGCCTCCTGGGTTAAAGCAATTCTTCTGCCTCAGCCTCCCAAGCAGCTGGGATTACAGGTGTGCACCACCATGCCCGGCTAATTTTTGTATTTTTAAGTAGAGACGGGGTTTCACCATGTTGTTCAGGCTGATCTTGAAACCCTGACCTCGTGATCTGCCTGCCTCAGCCTCCCAAAGTGCTGGGATTACAGGTGTAAGCCCCACGCCCAGCTCTGCCTGCTGCTCTTGGCTCTTCAGAGCCCTCAGCTGGCTGTTCCCTGAGCTCTGCACAGGGTTTACAGATGTCTTCAGCAGCAGAGGTTTTGAATCAGTCTCTCTGGCCATCCAGCAGACAGTGGACTACAGAGGGCAAGGATGGAAGTAAGGAGGCCTGCAGGGAGATCAGAGGAGGCTTCACAGAGGTGACCTCTGGATCGAATCTTAAAAGATAAGTGGCTATTTTCAGAAGGGCTAGTTGTGGGTACAGCATTCAGGACATAGAGATGGAGCTTAGCGATGTCTTTTTTTTTTGAGACGAAGTCTCTGTCTCCCAGGCTCGAGTGCAGTGATACAATCTCAGCTCACTGCAACCTCCTGGGTTCAAGCGATTTTCGTGCTTCAGCCTCCCTAGTAGCTAGGATTACAGGCATGTGACACCATGCCTGGCTAATTTTTGTATTTTTAATAGAGACAGGGTTTTACCATGTTGGCCAGGCTGGTCTTAAACTCCTGGCCTTGAGTTCGAGACCAGCCTGGCCAACATGGTGAAACCCCGTCTCTACCAAAAATATAAAAATTAGTCAGGCATGTCAGTGAACCCATGTAATCCCAGCTACTAAGGAGGCTGAGGCAGGAGAATTGCTTGAGCCCGGGAGGCCAAGGTTGCAGTGAGCGAAGATCATGCCACTGCACTCCAGCCTGGGTGACAGAGTGAAACTCTGTCTCAAAGAAAAAAAAAAGAAAAAAACTCCTGGCCTCAGGTGTTCCACACACCTCGGCCTCCCAAAGGGCTGGGATTACAGGTGAGAGCCACCGTGCCCAGGCCCCGAGTGACATCTTGAGGAGCAAAAGCCTGTTAAGCCTGGGAAGTAAAACTCTGGGTTGTCTGAAGTGAAGAGGGCAAGACTGGGCAGGATGAAGGGTGATGCCATGAGAAAGGGGCCGGGGGAGTGGGCTGGGACTAGATGTTGAGAGGTGAGTGGTTGATTTCTGATTTCTATGGGTTGAAGAAAAAGACCAGATAACATTTTCCACTAGTGCACAAGGAGGGGGAAGCCCCCACCCCCAGACCCGAGACAGGATGTGGGCATGCTTGTAGGTGTCTAAGGCCTTGGCAAGGGAAGGGGGCGTCTAATCTGAAAAGGCCAATGGCACAGTTCCTGTGGAGAAAGAAGGGTGTGTCATTCTGCAGCTGCTGAAAGGGAATGTCATACTGCTGCAGCCTTTCTTGGGTTGGATGATCAGGTAGAGGGGGCAAGGGGATGTCTGCTTCTGTACCCAAGATAATAAATTGAACAATTCCCTAGGGCTCACCATAAATGAGGTAGCAGAGGTAGGAGAGGATGGGAGATCAGGAGTTTAAAGGTAGGAGTGACAAAGAGCATGTGTTAAATCCCTTTTCTGATTTTTGGTTTTTGTTTTGTTTTCTTTTCTTTTCTTTTTTTCTTTTTTTTGAGACAGGGTCTCACTCTGTCACCCTGGTTGGAGTGCAGTGGTGTGGCGTGATCTTGGCTCACTGCAGTCCCAACTCCCAGGGCTCAAGTGATCATCCTACCTCAATCTGCCAAGTAGCTGGGACTACAGGAACACACCACCATCCCCAGTTAATTTTTGTATTTTTTTGTAGAGTTGGGGTTTTGCCATGTTGCCTAGGCTGGTCTCAAACTCCTGGATTCAAGCAATCTTCCTGCCTCAGCCTGCCAAAGTGTTGGGATTATAGATGTGAGCCACCACTCCCAGTTTGTCTCTTTTTACGCTTTTAAAATTTAGTATTTTAGTCATACAAGTAGGAGTCAGAAAAAAAAAAAAAAAAAAGAAGGCTGGGCACAGTGGCTCATGCCTGTAATCCCAGCACTTTGGGAGGCTGAGGCGGGCGGATCACCTGACGTCAGGAGTTTGAGACCAGACTGGCCAACATGGTGAAACCTCATCTCTATTAAAAATACAAAAAAAAAATTAGCTGCGTATGGTGGCGGGCACCTGTAATCCCAGCTACTTGGGAGGCTGAGGCAGGAGAATCCCGTGAGCCCAGCAGGTGGAGGTTGCAGTGAGCTGCGATCATGCTATTGCACTCCAGCCTGGGCAACAGAGTGAGACTCCATCTCAAAAAAAAAAAAAAAAAAAAAGGAAAAAAAAATTAGTATAGTTACCTATTGCTGCAAATAAATTATCCATAAACTCAGCAGCTAAAGGCAACATTTATTATCTCACACATTTTTTAACGATAAGGAATCTGGAATCTGCTTTGCTGGGTGATTCTGGCTCAGGGTCTTTCATGAGGTTACAGTCAAAATGTCAACCAGGGCTGCCATCATCTGAAGGCTTGACTGGGGCTGGAGGGTGCACTGTCAAGATGGCTCCATCATGTGGCTGTTGGCTAGAGGTCTCAGTTCCTCCCTGGTTGTCGACCAGAGGCCTCAGTTATTCTCCTTGTGGGCCTCTTCACAGAGATGCTGTCAATATGGCAGCTGGCTTTGCCCACAACAAGTGATCCAAGCTAAAGATCTAAGACAGGAGCTACTGTGTCTTCTATAAGTGTCTCAGAAGTGTCATATAATATCATTTCAGCCATATTCCATTGATCACACAGGCCAGTGCTGGTTCAGTGTGGGAAGGAACTACATAAGGATTTGAATACAAGGAGATGGGGATCATTGAAGGCCGTCTTCGAGGCTGGCTACCACAGCATGTATTACCAATTCAGATTCTTTTGTGAATGTAAAGAGATCACTGAGACATATTATTAATAAAAAGGAGGCAGGTTGCCTTTTTATATAATCTTACTTTAAAAAGAAGCATGAAACCTACATATTTCTATTATATACACATATAAATGTATAGAAAAAGATTGAGAAGGATACACTTAAAACTGGTAACAGTGTCACCCCTGTGGAGGGAGATGAAATGGTAGGCATTATTATGAAAAGGAAACCTATCTTTTTGTTTTTATTTTTTTTGAGACAGGGTCTCACTCTGTCACCTAGGCTGGAGTGCAGTGGTACAATCTCAGCTCATACAACTGCTGCCTCCCAGGCTCAAGTGATCCTCCCAGCTCAGCCTCCCAAGTAGCTGAGAATACAGGCACCATCACAGCCAGCTACTTTTTGTATTTTTTATAGAGATGGGATTTTGCCATGTTTCCCAGGCTGGTTACAAACTCCTGAGCTCAAGGGATCCACCCACCTCAGCCTCCTGAAGTATTGGGATTACAGGCGTGAGCCACGGTGCCTGGCCAGGACTTTTTTTTTTTTTTTTTTTTTTGAGACAGAGTTTCACTCATGTTACCCAGGCTGGAGTGCAATGGCGCGATCTCGGCTCCCCGCAACCTGTGCCTCCTGGGTTCAGGCAATTCTCCTGCCTCAGCCTCCTGAGTAGCTGGGATTACAGGCACGCGCCACCATGCCCAGCTCATTTTTTGTAGTTTTAGTAGAGACAGGGTTTCACCATGTTGACCAGGATGGTCTCGATCTCTTAACCTCGTGATCCACCCGCCTCGGCCTCCCAAAGTGCTGGGATTACAGGCGCGAGCCACCGCGCCCGGCCAGGACTTTTTTTTTTTTTTGAGACAGAGTCCCGCTCACGGCTGGAATGGAATCCTGCTCACTCCACTCCAGGCTGGAGTATAGTGGTGCAATCTCGGCTCACTGCAACCTTCGCCTCCTGAGTTCAAGCAATTCTCCTGCCTCAGCCTCCTGAGTAACTGGGATTACAAGTGTGTGCCACCATATCCAGCTAATTTTTGTATTTTTAGTAGAGACGGGATTTCACCGTGTTGGTCTGGCTGGTCTTGAACTCCTGACCTCATGATCTGCCTACCTTTGTCTCCCAAAGTGCTGGGATTACAGGCGTGAGCCACGGTGCCTGGACTTTAAAAAAATTTTTTTTCCTTCTTTTCTTTTTTTTGAGACAGAGTCTTGCTCTGTTGCCGTGGCTGGAGTGCAATGGCATGATATCAGCTCACTCCAGCCTCCACCTCCCAGGTTCAAGTGATTCTCCTGCCTCAGCCTCCTGAGTAGCTGAAATTAAAGGCACCACCCCCACACCCAGGTAATGTCTGTATTTTTAGTAGAGACAGGGTTTCACCATTTTGGCCAGGCTAGTCTCAAACTCCTGACCTCGGGAGATCTGCCCTCCTCAGCCTCCCAAAGTGCTGGGATTACAGGCATGAGCCACTATGCCCCACTGGACTTATCATTTTTATACTGTATATTTTTCTTGACGATTTGAATCATTTGCAATAACAATGTGTTCCTGAGTTACTGGTCTAATTTTCTGTTGCTAGATAGCAAACCACCCCAAACTCAGTGGCATGAAACAACAATCCTTTTATTCCACTCACAGATTCTGTGGGTCAGGAATTTGCAAAAGGCACAATAGCATTGGTTTGTCTCTGCTCCATGACGTACGGAGCCTGAGCTGGGAGATGAGAACGGCTGGTGAAGACTTATGTTTCTGGTGCCTGGGCTTGGATGACTAGTATGCTGGGCTTAGCTACAGCCATTGACTAGAACACCTTCAAATGGCCTCTCAGTGTGGCCTAGGGCTCCTGGCAGCATGGAAGCTGTGTTCCAAGAGGAACAATGCTAGGAAGAAGCAGTTGGAGAGAGACTATTCCAAGAGAACCAGGCAGAGCTGCATGTTTATTTCTGACCCAACCTCAGAAGTCACATAGCATCACTCCTGCCATACTCTATTGGTGAAATCAGCCATGAGCCACCCAGATTCAAAGAAAGAGGACATAGTTTCCCCCTCCAATGGAAAGAGTGTCAAGGAATTTGCAGCCATTCCTTTAAAAACTGCCACATTTAGTTTTAGAACGTGTTGCATTATTTTATTTTTATAGAGACAGGGTCTCACTATGCTGCCCAGGCTGATCTTAAACTCCTGACCTCGAGTGATTCTCCCGCCTCAGACTCCTAAAGTGCTGGAACTACAGATGTGAACCACCATGCCTAGCCATGGAATTTAAAAATCGATTTTAGGCTGGGCATGGTGGCTCACACTTGTAATCCCAGCACTTTGGGAGGCAGAGGCAGGTGGATCACTTGAGGTCAGGAGTTCGAGACCATCCTGGCCAACATGGTGAAACCTTGTCTCTACTATAAATACAAAAATTAGCCAGGAGTGGTGGCACTTGCCTGTAATCCCAGTTACTCGGGAAGCTGAGGTGTGAGAATCGCTTTGTTGGAAATAGATGCTCAGTGCCGCAAAGAAAAATTAGCATTGAGACAAAGGATCTTTCTTCCGCAATGCAATTTTTACTTCCTGGACTGCAGGAAGGGTACCCTTGCTAGCCATCATGCCACGAGAGTACCCTTCCTGCAGTCCAGGAAGTAAAAATTGTGTTGCTAAAAGATCCTTTTGCTAATTTGTCTTTGCGGCACCAAGAATCTATTTCCAAAAGCTTGAACCTGGGAAGCAAAGGTTGCGGTAAGCTGAGATCATGCCGCTGCACTCCAGCCTGGGTGACCCTGTCTCAAAAAAAGAAACAGTTCTATTTTAAACAAAGAGTGAGAAATAAAATGTTGAGGCTGCCTTTCCTGAGACAGTGGGTCAGGAGCACCTAGGCACATGCTCACATCCCAGACTCTTAGCTCTTTCCGTGTGGTTGCCTTTATTGTTTTGAGTCTGATAATCTCAGAGAGACCTGAGATAACTTGGCAGTTGCAACTTATAATTTTTTTTTTGTTTCTTTTCAGTACCTGAAACCAAACCCTTTAGGTAAATATTTATGTATAGATTTATTTGTTCCCCTTATTTCAAAAAGGATTTGAGGAAGCTTACAGGAATTCATACAGTATAATCATATGATTAAAAATATATAAATAGATCAAGAAACTACGGGAAAGGGAAAGGAAAGATTAAAACAGTAAGTTAAAACCAGACGGGAAGTTAGTTCTTCAAAATATATGCTGAAAGTCTTAAGTAAATATTTGGCATTGCAGGGCTGGAAAGCATTATGTATGTTATCTGATCTAATTACCTAACTGGCTCTTGAAATTGCTCTCTGACATCTCTACAATAGCCATCTAGCCTCAGTTTGCACATTTCCAGTGACAAGGAGCTCAGTACATTAGAAGGCAATTCCAACTGTTAGAAAGTATGGACCCAGGAGTCATAGATTGAAATGCTTCCAAGGGCCGGGTGCAGTGGTTCACACCTGTAATCCCAGCACTTTCGGAGGCTGAGGCAGGCGAATGTCCTGAGGTCAGGAGTTCAAGACCAGCCTGGCCAACATGATGAAACCCTGTCTCTACTAAAAATACAAAAACTAGCCGGGTGTGGTTGTGTGCACCTGTAATCCCAGCTACTCAGGAGGCTGAGGCAGGAGAATCATTTGAACCCAGGAGGTGGAGGTTGCAGTGAGCTGAGATCACGCCACTGCACTCCAGTCTGGGCAATAGAGCAAGACTGTGTCTCAGAAAACAGAGAGGGCTAACCAAGAATGATCCCGGTTTCCAAGTCACTCACTGAATGTGCTTCCAAAAGGCCTTGTCTCAAATCAGTTATATATTGTGTCTCTTCTCCAGAGTCTGGGAGCCTCCAGGGAGGAGGGGAATAGGATATTTTTCATCTCTCTGTCCTAGAAACACACCCAATATTTGCAGAGGACTTGAAAGAAGGGGAGGAACTGAGCTGGGGTCACCTGATAATAGGCAGAGGAGAGAGTGTGGGCTCTGGGTTACAACCTGACTCTGCCTTCTGGTAGCTACACAACCTGGGCTAGTTACTGAACTGAGCCTCAGTCTTCCCATCTGTAAGGTGGGGATAATAATAGTACCTTCATGATTATAAAGACTGACCTGCTTAACTCATCATCAGTGTTTGATAAATGTCCTTGTGGGGATTTTCAGCTCCCCCAGCAGCCCTCCCCTTGGTCTCCTTGCCTCAGGGCCCCGTATTGTGTCTGTGGATTATCGTCTCCCACCAGCCTCCACTCCTTGTGCTCTCACCGTTTCATCCCCCGATCCCCTTTTCCTACTGGTCAAATGGGTACCTTTGCGTGTATTTACTTCTGATGCTCCTTAGGAAAAGTCAAATGGTCACACCCAGCTGAAAAATGAAAGAATTTGGGTCTTGAATCCAGCCAGGTCAAGTTCATGAACTCTTATACCACCCTGTGCTCTTTGGGTCCATTACGTACCGGCTGTGAGAAATCAAAGTCTCTAGGCGGGGCAAAGTGGCTCATGCCTGCAATCTCAGCACTTTGGGAGGCTGAGGCGGGAGGATCAGCCTGGAAAACAAAGTGAGATCCCATTTCTACAGAAAAATTTAAAATTAGCCAGATGTGGCTGCATGCACCTATAGTCCCAGCTACTGGGGTGGCTGAGGTGGGAGGATTACTTGAGCCCTGGAGGTTGAGGCTGCAGGGATCGGTGATCATGTCACGGTACTCCAGCCTGGGCAACAGAGTGAGACCCTGTGTGAAAAAAAAAAAAAAAAAAAGAAAAAAAAAAGTAGCTTCTGTCCAGCTCCACAGCTGTCAATGGCAGACCTGAGAGCCACATTTGGCTCTGCCTGGCTCCAAATCTGGTGATGCTCCCACACCCCATGCTCCCCAGTCTCCATGTGGAATCTTTTTTTTTTTTTTTTCTGAAACAGGATCACTCTTGTTGCCCAGGCTGGAGTGCAATGGCACAATCACGGCTCACTGCAACTTCTATCTCCAGGTTTCTAGTGATTCTCCTGCCCCAGCCTCTCAAGTAGCTGGGACTACGGGCGCCTGCCACCGCACCCAGCTAATTTTCGTATTTTTAGTAGAGATGAGGTTTTGCCATGTTGGCCAGGCTAGTCTTAAAATCCTGACCTCAGATGATCCACTCGCCTCAGCCTCCCAAAGTGTTGGGATTACAGGCATGAGCCACCACATCTGGCAAGAATCTTTAGTGGCCATTTAGAGGAATCACCATGCTTCTCCCATATGGTCATTAAATACTGGAGCATTTCACTACAGCACTTGATTATCAACTCTGTCACAGAAATTCTGTGAGGTCATCCAGCAGGAGTCATGCCCATTTGTGGATGAAGAAACTGAGGCTCAGAGAGGGAAAGTGACTTGTCCAAGTCCACATTGACTTTGTACAGTCAATATTCTCCACATTTCCAAGGTCCTAGCCCAGTGTAAACTCTACATCTTAGCCACTTTAAGGGGTCACATACTTCCTAAAGCAATGTCCTTCACATGATTGCTTCAATAAATGTTTCCTGATGGATTGGCCACCCCTGTGTCAGATGCCAGTTTTGTGCGGAGCCTGAGTCATGTGGCCAAGGCACAGGGAATGGCCTTGCTGCTCAGAGGAGAGGGTAAGTGACATACCCAGATGGACATTCTTGACTTTCCAGGTGGTGACCCTTCTAGGATGATAGTCACCATGTCCAAGATGGTGGAGTTGAGAATGGTGGTCTTCATTAAGACCACAAACAGGCCAGGTGTGATGGCTTATACTTGGAATCCCAGCACTTAGGGGGGCTGGGGTGAGAGGATCACTTGAAATCAGGAGTTAGAGGCCAGCCTGGCCAGCATGGTGAAACCATGTCTCTACTAAAAATAGAAAAATGAGCCAGGCGTGCTGGCGCATGCCTGTAATCCCAGCTACTTGAGAGGCTGAGACATGAGAATAACTTGAACCTGGAAGGCAGAGGTTGCAGTGAGCTGAGATCACACCCGCTCACTCCAGCCTAGGTGACAGAATGAGATGCTGTGTCAAAAAAAAGAAAAAGAAAAACCCCCAACAGCTGCTTCGTTTTAATAATAAACATGATTTCTGCTTACTTGATACAATTTAGAAAACTGGAAAAGGTGTTAAAAGGAAAATAAGAATCAACTATAATCAGAATACCCAAAGAAAATGATCATTGCACATACTTTATGTATTTCTCTCTAGTTTCCTCTGTGCCAACACACATGCACACATACTTCCTATTAGGTCAAATGTGTTTCATAAAAAATCTAGAGTAACAAACTGTACCAGATGCTATTGATTGCCTACTCAATACACACTCTCCCTTCTCCCTGTTTACAGAGCTCCAATTATTTATTTGTTTGTTTGTTTGTTTATTTATTTACTTTGAGACAGGATCTTACTGTTTTCCAGGCTGGAGTGCAGGGCGGAGATCACAGCTCACTACAGCCTTCACCTCCCAAGCTCAGGTGATCCTCCCACCTCAGCCTCCTGAGTAGCTGGGACTATAAGCGTGAGCCGCCACACCCAGCAGATCTAAAACATTTTTGTAGAAATGAGATCTCACTTTGTTTTCCATACTGGTCTCAAACTCATGGGCTCGAGCAATCCTCCCACCTTAGCCTCCCGAAGTGCTAGGATTACAGGCGTGAGCCACCGTGCCCAGCAGAACTCTTACTTTGTTTTTAGGTAGTTGTGGAGTTGCCTTAATCTTGGAGAAGATTTAGCCTGTCCCAGGAGATGAATCATGGCTGGTCTAGACCAATCATAGTAAACTTATTCCTTCTAGATTGGATTGTTGCATTGTCCGATATGGTTGTCATTACCCACACCTGTGGCTCTTTAAATTTATGTTAATTAAAATTAAATAAAATTTCAAATGCAGTTTCTCTGCTGCACTAGCCACATTTTAACTGTTTAAAAGCCATTCATGGTCAAGCGAGGTGGCTCATGCCTGTAATCCCAGCACTTTGGGAGGCCGAAGCAGGCAGATCACCTGAGGTCAGGAGTTCAAGAGCAGCCTGACTGATCAGGTGAAAACTCATCTCTACTAAAAATTAAAAATTAGCTGGGCGTGGTGGCAGGCGCCTATAATCCCAGCTACTTGGGAGGCTGAGGCAATAGAATTGCTTGAACCCAGGAGGTGGAGGTTGACGTGAGCTGAGATCATGCCATTGCACTTCATCCTGGGCAACAAGAGCAAGACTCTTGTCTAAAAAAAAAAAGAGCTATCCATGAATAGTGGCTACTGTTTTGGATAACACAGATATAGGACATTTCCGTCACTGTAGAAAGTTGTATTGGACAGTGCTGGGGGTATGCAAGTGGTCCAATTCTGGTCAGTGAAACACAAGTGGTAAGTCTGGGGACACTCCCCTACATAGACAGAAAAAAAGAGCTTCCTTAGGACAGAACCTCTGTTCCTGCATCTTCCTGTCCACGATGCTGGTGTGAGTGTGATGTCTAGCAGCCATCTTGCAATCACAAGTGCGAGGACAAAAGGACACTTGCTGAGGATGGCGAATGGAGTAGGATGAAAGCAAACAGGATGCTTCTTTCCTTCCTTCCTCCTTCCTTCCTTCTTTCCTTCCTTCCTTCCTTCCTCCTTCCTTCCTCCTTCCTTCTTTCCTTCCTTCCTCCTTCCTTCTTTCCTTCCTTCCTCTTTCCTTCCTTCCTTCTTTCCTTCCTTCCTTTCTTTTCTTTCCTTTTTCTTTTTTTGAAACAGTTTCGCTCTTTTGCTCAGGCTGGAGTGAAGTGGCCCAATCTTGGCTCACTGCAACCTCTGCTCCACTGGGTTCAAGTGATTCTCCTGCCTCAGCCTCCAGAGTAGCTGGGATTGCAGGCGCCCACCACCATGCCCAGCTAATTTTTGTATTTTTAGTAGAGATGGGGTTTCACCATGTTGGCCAGGCTAGTCTCGAACTCCTGACCTCCTGCCTCAGCCTCCCAAAGTGCTGGGATTACAGGCGTGAGCCACCACACCTGGCCTCTGTTCTTCTTAAAATTTGTGTAAGAGCTAGGCACTGTGATTCAAGCCTGTAATCCCAACACTTTAGGAGGCTGAGGTGGAAGGATCGCTTGAGCCCAGGAATTCGAGACCAGCCTGGGTAACATACAAAGATAAAAAATTAGTGGAACATGGTGGCACAAGCCTCCCAGCTACTCAGGAGGCTGAGGTGAGAGAATCGCTTGAATCCTAGAGGATGAGGCTGCAGTGAGTGGTGATCGTGCCACTCACTGAACTCCATCCTGGGTGACAGAGCTAGACCTGTCTCAAAAAAATAAAAAATAAAATTGTGGTAATATATATATAAAATATACTGTATTTGCCCCCTTTTAGTGTATGGTTCAGTAGTGCTCAGCATGTTTACATGATTGTGCAGCCAATTCTCAGAGCTCTTTTCATCTTCCAAAACTGAAATGTTACCCATTAAACAATTTCCCTTTTCTCTCCCCAGCCCCTAGCCATTTTCTGTCTACTCCATTTTCTGTCTCCATGAATTTGACTACTAAGTACTTCATACAGGTGAAATCATGCTGTATTTGTCCTTTTGTGACTGGTTTATTTGTGTGTGTGTGTGTGTGTGTGTGTGTGTGTAATTTTTTTTTTTTGAAACGGAGTCTCACTCTGTTGCCCAGGCTGGAGTGCAGTGGCACAATCTCGGCTCACTGCAACCGTCACCTCCCAGGTTCAAGCAATTCTCCTGCCTCAGCCTCATGAGTAGCTGGGGTTACAGGTGCACACCACCACACATGGCTAATTTTTGTATTTTTAATAGAGACAGCATTTCACCGTGTTGGCCAGGCTGGTCTTGAACTCCTGACCTCAAGTGATTTGCCTGCCTGGGCCTCCCAAAGTGTTGCGATTACAGGCACGAGCCACCACACCTGGCCTGTGACTGGTTCATTTCATTTAATATAGTACCCTCAAGATTCATCCATGTTGTAGCATGTGTCAGAATCTCATTCCTTTTTAAGGTTGAATAGTATTCTATTTTATGTTTATACTGCATTTTGTTATCCATTCATGTGTCGAGGGACAGTGGGTTGCTTCTACCTTTTGGCTATTGGGAATAATGCTGCTATGAACATGGGTATCCAGAAGTCTCTTCAAGACCCTGCTTTCAATTCCGTTGGGTATTTAAAGTGGAAATGCTGGATCATATGAAAATCTATTTTTTAGTTTTTTGAGGAACTAACACTTCAGTACCTCTACCATTTTACATTTCCACCAACAGCGCATGAGGTTTCCAATGTCTTCGTCCTTGCCAACATGTATTACCTGCTTTTTATTTATTTATTTATTTATTTATTTATTATTGAGACAGAGTCTTGCGCTGTAGCCCAGGCTGGAGTACAGTGACGCAGTCTCAGCTCATTGCAACTTCTGCCTTCCAGGTTCAGGTAATTCTCCTGTCTCAGCCTCCCAAACAGTTGGGATTACAGATGCCTGCCACCACACCTGGCTAATTTTTGTATTGGGTTTCACCATGTTGGCCAGGCTGGTCTTGAACTCCTGACCTCATGATCCACCCACCTCAGCCTCCCAAAGTGTTGGCATTACAGTCATGAGCCACCGCACCTAGCCATTTTTATTTTTTATAATAATCATCTAATGGGTTTGAGGTGGTAGCTCATTGTGGTTTGATTTGCATTTCCATAGTGTTTTTAGATATCTTTTCATGTATTTTTTTGCCATTTCTTTTTTTTTGAGACAGAGTTTTGCTCTTGTTGCCCAGGCTAGAGTGCAGTGGCACGATCTTGGCTCACTGCAACCTCCACCTCTCGGGTTCAAGCGATTCTCCTGCCTCAGCCCCTCAAGTAGTTGGGATTACAGGTGCCCGCTGCCATGCCCAGCTACTTTTGTATTTTTAGTAAAGGCAGGACTTCACCATGTTGGTCAGGCTGGTCTCGAACTCCTGACCTCAGGTGATCCACCCGCCTCAGCCTCCCAGAGTGCTGGGATTACAGGCGTAAGCCACCATGCCAAGCCATTTTTTGCCATTTTTATAGTTTCTTTGGAAAAATGTCTATTCAGGTCCTTTGTCCTTTTTTATTATTTATTTTTTTGAGACAGTCTTGCTCTGTCACTCAGGCTGGAGCACAGTGGTGCAATCATGGCTCACTGCAGCCTTGACCTCCCAAGGATCAAGTGATCCTCTACCTTAGCCTTCTGAGTATCCGGGACTACAGGCTCACACCCTCGCCAGGCTAATTTTTTCCCCTTGTTTTTTTGTAGGGACAGAGTTTTACCACATTGCTCAGATTGTCTCGAATTCTTGGTCTCACACGATCGTCCTGCTTGGCTTCTAAACGCATTGGGATTACAGGTGTGAGCCACTGCACCTGGCTTGGCCATTTTTTAATTGGGTTGTTTATATGTTTGTTGTTGAGTTGTAGGAGTTCTTTTTTATTTTTATTTTTTGAGACGGAATTTTGCTCTTGTTGCCGGGTACGATCTTGGCTCACTGCAACCTCTGCCTCCTGGGTTCAAGTGATTCTCCTGCCTCAGCCTCCTGAATAGCTGGGGTTACAGGCGTGTGCCACCATGCCTGGCTAATTTTTGTCGTATTAGTAGAGATGAAGTTTCACCATGTTGGCCAGGCTGGTCTCAAACTCCTGACCTCAGATAATCCACCTGCCTCCCAAAGTGCTGGAAGTACAAGCATGAGCCACCGCCCCGGGCCAGAGTTCCTTATAGAACCTGGATATTAACCCATTAATATATGAATTGCAACTATTTTCTCCCATTCTGTGTGTTGCCTTTTTAATTCTGTTGATTGTGTGGGAAACTTTCTTGAAGAGCACCACAGAGCAGTTAAAAATTTTTCTTAATGGGTATAGGTTTCCTTTTACTTCCTTATATTTTCATGAGCATTTCCTCACGTCATTGGATGCTGTTGAAAAATACGATTTTCTTTCTTTTCTTTTTTTGAGATGGAGTCTTGTTCTGTTGCCAGGCTGGAGTGCAGTGGCACGATCTCGGCTTACTGCAACCTCTGCCTTCTGGGTTCAAGTGATTCTCCTGCCTCAGCCTCCTGAGTAGCTGGGACTACAGGCACACGCCACCATGCCCGACTAATTTTTGTAGTTTGTACAGAGACAGGGTTTCACCATGTTGGCCAGGATGGTCTCGATCTCTTGACTTTGTGATCCGCCCGCCTTGGCTTCCCAAAGTGCTGGGATTATAGGCATGAGCCACTGCGCCCAGGCAAAGAATATCATTTTCAATTGGCAGCATAATATTCCTTTTGCTGACATCTCTTAGTTTATTCTCTCCATTCCTTTAATATTGGACATAATATTTCTCTGTTGCAAATGTAGCTGGGGTGAACAAGCTTGTGCCTAAATCTTTGTGAGGATATTTCATTATTTTCTCAAAATTGATTCCTAGAAATGGAATGGGCTGACTAAATGCTTTTTAGTCATCATGTAATTTTTTCTTACAATTTGTGCCAACTTCTCAATACCATCAGCAATGGAATGAAAGTGCTCCTTGCCAACATTGTGTATGATGCTTTTTTTTTTTTTTTTTTTTTTTTTTTTTTTTTTAAGACAAGGTCTTGCTCTGTCATCCAGGCTGGAGTGCAGTGGTATAATCATGGCTCACTGCAGCCTCAACCTCCTGGGCTCAAGCAATCATCCTCCCTTAGCCTCCCTAGTAGTCGGGACCACAGGCGTGTGCCACCACACCCGTCTAATTTTTAAATTTTGTTGTAGAGATCCGGGACTCACTGTGTTATCCGGGCTGCTCTGAAACTCCCGGGCTCAAGCAATCCTCCCACCTTGGCCTTCCAAAGTGCTAGGATTATAGGCATGAACAACTGAGCCCAGACAAGTATGATGCTTTAAAAAAAATCTGCTAATTTGAGAAGTAAATGATGATAATATACATTTGTTTGTTTTTGAGTCAGGGTCTCACTCCATCACCCAGGCTAAAGTACAAGGGCATGATCATGGCTCAGTGCAGCTTCAAACTCCTGGGCTCAAAGGATCCTCTTGCCTCAAACTCCCAGATAGCTGGGACTATAGGTAAGCATCACCAACTAATTTTTTAATTTTAATTTTTAGTGATGAAGTCTCTCTATGGTGCCCAGGCTGGTCTCAAACTCGTGGCCTCAAGGAATTCTCCCACCTTGGGCCCCCAGGATGCTGGGATTACTCCTGAAGTTGGGAGTTCGAGACCAGCCTGACCAACATGGAGAAACTCTGTCTCTACTAAAAATGCAAAATTAGCCGGATGTGGTGGTGCATGCCTTTAATCTCAGCTATTCAGGAGGCTGAGGCAGGAGAATCACTTGAACTTGGGAGACAGAGGTTGCTGTGAGCCAAGACCATGCCACTGCACTCCAGCCTAGGTGACAGTGAGACTGTCTCAAAAAAAAAAAAAAAATTTTGGCCGGGCACGGTGGTTCAAGCCTGTAATCCCAGCACTTTGGGAGGCCGAGGCGGGTGGATCACGAGGTCAAGAGATCGAGACCATCTTGGTCAACACGGTGAAACCCCGTCTCTACTAAAACTACAAAAAATGAGCTGGGCATGGTGGCGCGTGCCTGTAATCCCAGCTACTCAGGAGGCTGAGGCAGGAGAATTGCCTGAACCCAGGAGGCGGAGGTTGCGGTGAGCCGAGATCGCGCCATTGCACTCCAGCCTGGGTAACAAGAGCGAAACTCTGTCCCAAAAAAATAAATAAATAAATAAATAAATAAAAAATTTGTTTTCTTCATCTCTTACTATGTATGGGCCTTACAGCTGGGAGAGCATTTTACACCTATGCCCTGGGTGAACCCTCACTGTAGCCCTGCAGGAAGCAGGCAGGGAAATGAGGTCCTGAAGGGTAAACTCACTTGCCCAAGGTCACACAGCCAGTTAAGTGCCTGAGGAGGAAGCAATTAGCAGCCAACTCCTGTCTGGCTTTCTTCAGAAAACATCAGAGATGTGAATTTAGAAGCCATTAGTTCCATCCTCAGCCCTTAGAGCTTTCCTGAGGTCCCAGAGTTCCATCCATTCTGAACCTGGGCACTCAGCCAAGTGAGAAGCATCAAGCACATCTCAGGTGCTTGGCTGCAGTCCAAGCCCCACATCTTGTTTTTTCCTGAAAGGGATGCTGGGATGCCACCTCCTTGCATTCTAATAAATAATTCCCTTCGCAGTCTTTTTATGCAACACCTCTTCGGCCCTCCTCCCCAAATGGTTTTACATTTCCAGGAAGACTGAACTCTCTCACCAGCTCCACTTCTCACATTTACAATGATTGCTTTGCTGGAGGACACCATGGCCCCACTGAAAAAGAAAGGAAAGACAGCCACCATTCATGGAGAACCTACTAAGTGCCAGGCATTGTATTTTTTTTTTTTTTTTTTTTTTTTTAGAGACGGAGTTTCACTCATGTTACCCAGGCTGGAGTGCAATGGCACGATCTCGGCTCACCGCAACCTCCGCCTCCTGGGTTCAGGCAATTCTCCTGCCTCAGCCTCCTGAGTAGCTGGGATTACAGGCACGCACCACCATGCCCAGCTAATTTTTTGTATTTTTAGTAGAGACAGGGTTTCACCATGTTGACCAGGATGGTCTCGATCTCTTGACCTCGTGATCCACCCGCCTCGGCCTCCCAAAGTGCTGGGATTACAGGCTTGAGCCATCGCGCCCGGCCTTTTTTTTTTTTTGAGATAGAATCTTGCTCTGTTGCCGAGGCTGGAGTGCAGTGATCTCTCTCATTGAGCATGATCTCAGCTCATTGCAGCCTCGATTTCCCGGGCTCAGGCAATCCTCCCATATCAACCTCCTGAGTAGCTGGGACTACAGGTGTGCACCACCATGCCTGACTAATTTTTGTGTTTTTTGTAGAGAGGGGGTTTTGCCATGCTGCCCAGGCTGATCTTAAATTTCTAAGCTTAAGCAGTTCACCCATTTCGGCCTCCCTAAGTGGTGGGATTATAGGTGTGAGTCACCGTGCCTGGCCCCACACCATATTTTATTTAATCCTCACAACAAACCTAAGCAGTTGCATTTCCAGCTCTATTTTGCACGTGAGAAATGTAAGTCTCAGAGCGGTCAAGTGATGTACACTGGATCACTCAGCTAACGCATAAGGAATGGAGCTGGGATTCAAACCTTAGACTGTCTGGACCCCACAGTCCATGCTTGTTATTTTTATAGCTCAGAGATGCACTGTCCAATATGTAACTATTAGTCGCATGCGGCTGCTTAGGCATAAATTAATTAAAATTAAATAAATACAATTCTATTTTTCATTAGCACTAGACTCATTTCAAGTACTCAGTAGCCACATGTGGCTGTTGGCTGTCTTATTGGACAGCACAGATGTAGAACATGTCCACCATGGTGGAAAGATCTGTTGGACAGCGCTGCTCGCGAATGTCAGAGAAGAAAGAAAATGTCATGATTTTACCCTTACATGGGGGCCAGGCCATCTGCTACTTGTCAGCTTTGTAGGGAGTCCATCGGAAGTTATTTTCCCTGGATGAGATCATAATAAAACCATCCATGGGTTTCAGGACTATGTTTTACCTTTCTCCTGGTTGGGCCTCCATTCAGCCCCACCCATGATGGCTGTGAGCGTGTCCCTGCCCACACTCCCCTGCTGCCACCCAATCGCCAGGTATCTGGTGCCTCTCTCTGTCATACAGAATTTGGGTTGTCTTAGCTACCAAAATGGGGCATCCTCACAGGATAACTCAGATGGGGACTGAGCCAAGTTTCATAACACAGTGGGCTTAATTCCAGCTGGGTGGTCCCTGGGCAACATGCCTGCGCTGGGGGGAGGGTCCTTACTGAGTGACGTCGAGAAGGAGGGCTAATGGAGTTTTTTGGCAAAGGAGATGTCTGGTTTTAAAAGGATTCCCCACTCCACCCCCTTAGCAATAGGACTCCTTCCCTATGTCTGGGAAATGCTTACTTTGTGAACGGAAGGCAGTCTTTCTCCTACCATAGAAGCCAAAAGGTCAGATGTTTGTCTTTACAGATTCCACTGCAGGTAGGAGATGGGCATGTGATCAAGGATGGACCAATTAGGGCTTGGGTTACAGAAGTCAATCCCAGCACTTTGAGAGGCTGAGTCTGGCAGATCACTTGAGGTCAGGAGTTCGAGACCAGCCTGGTTAACATGGTGAAACCCCATCTCTACTACGATTACAAAAATTAGTCGTGTGTAGTGCCAGGCACCTGTAATCCTAGCTACTTGGGAGGCTGAGGCAGGAGAATCGCTTGAACCCAGGAAATGGAGGTTGTAGTGAGCCAAGATCACACCATTGCACTCAAGCCTGGGCTACAGAGTGAGACCCCATCTCCAAAAAAAAGAGGAAGTCAAGTCTACGGGGAATTCTTATGGAGAGGGAAGGTGAGAATGCTGTTGAGACAGCGCCCATGGCTGGGTGACCATGGTGAAAGCAGGGCAACCAGTGTTCTCACCAGACAGGTCTAGCAGCACATGGTCCCATGTGGCCTCGCCTTCCTTATTCCTGGCCACTTCCAGAAACTTCCTGGTGATTTTGTGGCCTTCCTATTACCCTGCTAATAAATTTCTTTTCTGCTACGATCAGAGTTGGTTTCTATTATTTATAATAAACTGACACCATGGTGCTTGCTGGAATTACTCCAGATCATTTCTAGGCTGGAATTTGGTCTGGAGGAGGTAGGAAGGAGGGGCTCTGCTCTGGTCCATGTGATCTCTCCAGATCAGTACCCTTTGTCCCAGCCCACTAGCCTCCTTCCTCTTGTTGCATCCTCATCATCTCTCCCCTCCACTGAATTCAGCAAATTTCCAGAATTGAGAGGTTTGAAAGCACCATTCTGACTTTTCAAAACTTCATTCATTCCCTGAGTTTCCTCCCCAAGATTCTGGGATCCAGAAAGTCCTTTCTCTCTTTTTCTACTGAAATAACCCTCCTCTAAGCAATAAATGCCTCACAGTCCAGATTAGATGGAAAAGAGGACACAGTATGGAAAGGAAATGCCAGGAACTGAAACATACTGGTAATATAGATGTTACCCCATCATACTAGGGTGATCAGTCATCCTTGTTTGCCTGGACTAAGGAGTTTCTTGGGACATGAAACTTTGGGTACTTAAAGCAGGGACAGACCTGTGCAAACTGGAACAAGCTAGTCACCGTGCACTGTACAGCTGCTACTACTAATCTCATTTCAATACACAGCTTTATTCAGCTTGCTAAGGATGGAATCAAGATCAGACCGTTATCAACAATTCCTTTCCAAAGTTCCTTTTTTCTGCCAGGTGCAGTGAGTGAGTCATGCCTGCAATCCCAGCACTTTGGGAGGCTGAGGCAGGTGGATCACTTGAGGCCAGAAATTTGAGACCAGCCTGGCCAACATGACAAAAACCTGCCTCTACTAAAAAATACAAAAAATAGCCAGGTATGGTGGCACATGCCTGTAATCTCAACTACTCGGGTGGCTAAGGCATAAGAATCAATTGAACCCGGAGGTAAAGGTTCCGGTGAGCCAAGATTGCACCACTGCACTGAAGCCTGGGTGACAGAGCAAGATTCTGTCTCAAAAATAAATTAAAAAGTTGTTTCAATTTTCATTTCCTTTAATGTGAGCAAGCATAAGTATCTTTCCTTTTCCTATGTTTAAAAGCAATATTTTCTATTCCTTTTCTCTGAACTATCTGTTCATACCTGTGACCTATCTGTTTAAAAAATTTAAACAGTTTTGAAACATTATATTTGTACAAAAGGTACATGTGCAATTTTGTTACATGCATAGAATGTGTAATGATAAAGTCAGAGTATTTAGGATACCTGATAATCACCCAAGTATTTATCATTTCTATGTGTTGGGTACATTTCAGGTCTCCTCGCTATTTTGAAAAATAACACAATACATTGTTGTTAAATAGCAGTAAAGACATCCAGTTAAACATAGTGGATTGATAACATATATGTTTTTCTCTCCCTCATACCCCACCTATATGACAATAAGGAAGAAAAAGTGTATTAACCCAGAACATTAATAGCAAAGAAAAGGAGATATTAGTGGCCCAGGGATTTCAGCAAGTTTTTGGAAAACAGAGGCAGAAGGGGAAGTAGTAACTGACTTAACAGGGGGAGGAAGTTATGACCCAAATGTCTGCAGGGAGTATTGTTTTGATGACCAAAAGACGAGCCCAGATTCCTCCATAGGAGAGACAGACACTAAAAATAAAGACATGGATGGAAATCTCCCACAGAGTAGAACAAAAAAGACAAAAAGAGGGAAAATAGCGAAAAACAGAAAATTAGGAGCTCAGTTTCAAAGGTACAACTCTTGACTAGGAGAAATTCCAGAAAGCAAAAAAAAAAAAAAAAAAAAAAAAAAAAAAATGGAGGGGAGATCCAAGTGTGGTGACTCAGTCCTCTAATCCCAACACTTTGGGAGGTCAAAGCAGGGGGATTGCTTGAACCCAGAAGTTTGAGAACAGCTGGGCAACACAGTGAGATCCCATTTCTACAAAAGATAGAAAAATGACTCAGGCATGGTGGTATGCACCTGAGGTGCCAGGATCACTTGAGCCTGGGAGGTTGAGGCTGCAGTAAGCCATGACCATGCCACTGCATTCCAGCCTGTGCAAAATAGCGAGACACTGTCTCAGGGGGGAAAAAAATAGAAGGGAAGAAAATTATCACAGAAATAATGTAAGAAAATTTCCTAGGTTAGAGGGATGTAAGTCTCCAGACTGAAAAGGCCCAGCTAACACAAGTAAGGAAAAGCCTCACTGAGGGGAATCATCATCAAATACATTATGGATAAAGATGATCGCCTAGCTAGGCATTCTGGCTCATACCTGTAATTCCAGCAATTTGGGAGGCTGAGGTGGGTGGATTGCCTGAGGTCAGGAGTTTGAGACCAGCCTGACCAACATGGAGAAACTCCATCCGTACTAAAAACACAAAATTAGCTGGGCGACATAGTGCATGCCTGTAATCCCAGCTACTCAGGAGGCTGAGGCAGGAGAATCATGTGAACCCAGAAGGCGGAGGTTGCAGTGAGCCGAGATCGTGCCACTGTACTCCAGCCTGGGAAACAAGAGTGAAATTCCATCTAAAAAAAAAAAAAAAAAAAAAATTGATGATAGCCTAAAAGTTTTCAAATATTAAAAATTTTAAAAAAGACACATACAAAGCAATAGGATTAAGAATGGCATTAGATGTCTTAAATCTGGATACTAGAAACAATAATGCAATGCTTTAAAAATTCTGAGAGAAAATAATTTTCAGCCTAGATTTCTTTCTTTTTTCTTGTTTTTTTGAGATGGAGTTTTGCTCTTGTTGCCCAGGCTGAAGTGCAACGGCGTGATCTCGGCTCACCGCAACCTCCGCCTCCCGGGTTCAAGTGATTCTCCTGCCTCAGCCTCCTGAGTAGCTGGGATTACAGGCATGTGCCACCACACCTGGCTAATTTTGTATTTTTAGTAGAGACAGGGTTTCTCCATGTTGGTCAGGCTGGTCTCAAACTCCCGACCTCAGGTGATCTGCCGACCTCAGGTGATCTGCCGGCCTCAGCCTCCCAAAGTGCTGGGACTACAGGGATGAGCCACCACGCCCAGCATTCAGCCTACATTTCTATACCTTACTAAACTATTAATCAAGTGTGAAAACAGTATAAAGACATATTTACACATAAAAGGACTAAATATATTTGCTTCTTTGCAGACTTTCTCAGGAATCTACAGAAAGATGTGTTGCACAGAGATGACAGAGTAAATCCACAATTCAGAAGTTTGAGACACAAGGTCCAGGGCACAGGGAATCCCAATCAGGAGTAGGATGTAGAAAAGTTCAGTATGACAGCTGTGCAGTAGGCCTGAAGAGCACTGCTGCAGATCAGAGCTGAAGACTTCAGGAGAAAAACATAAATGAGAATTCGTGAACTTTTTTTTTTAAGTTGTTGTTGTTGATTTTGTGAGATGGAGTTTTGCTCTTGTTACCCAGGCTGGAGTGCAATGGGGTAATCTCGGCTCACTGCAACCTCCACCTCCTGAGTTCAAGAAATTCTCCTGCCTCAGCCTCCCAAGTAGTGGGGATTACGGGCATCCACCACCACGCCTGGCTAATTTTTGTATTTTTAGTAGAGACATGGTTTCTCCATGTTGGCCAGGTTGGTCTTGAACTCCTGACCTCAGGTGATCTGCTGGCCTCTGCTTCCCAAAGTGCTGGGATTACAGGCATGATCCACCACACCCAGCCAAATTATTTGTTATATTACACATCTGGAAAAATCACTTTGCTGGTTGTTTGTCTAATTTATTAACCACATAGGAAAAAATTAATAGCTGCAAAGAAAGCTAATGAAAATGGGGAGGAGGGAAATGAGGCAGTTAGCCTTAGGAAACACCAAAAGAGGCTGGGTGCAGTCTCTTTTGGTATTTCCTTTATTATTTTATTTAAAAATAAAAATAAACTTCTTCACTTTAGATAAATTGTAAATCAAATTATGCAGGAGTTTTAATGGGCCAGGCCTGAGAATGGCACACATCACATTTAATTGGCCAGAACTTGGTCTGAACTGTAAGGAAGGCTGGGAAATATGGTCCAGCTGTGTGTGTCCAGGAGCAAGAAGAAATAAGTTTTCGAGAGGAAATAGCAATATCTGACACAACAGGCAAAAAGTAGGGGTGAGCAGGTGAGGAAGAGCATCTCAGGTATTCATTCATTCAAGGAGCAACACATATTTATTGACCACCTACTGTTGACTAAGCTTGGTTCCAGGTATAGGGATACAAGAGTGAATAAATAAAAGACTGCTCTTATGGAGTTTCTGTTTAGTGGGGAACAGCAGGTGTAAGCTGGAACTTTCCATGGGAGTTGGAACCTGCCCTTCTAGGCCAGTGTGGCTGGAACAGAATTTTAACATTTTTTGCAGGAAGTAATAAGGACTTTAGATTTGATTCTAAGAGCAATGGGACTCCATTAAATCGAATATTAACCAGGGAGTGGCATGATCTGTTTTATTTATTTATTTAATTTTTATTTTTGAGATGGAGTTTCACTCTTGTTGCCCTGGCTGGAGTCCAGTGGTGCCATCTCTGCTCACTGCAACTTCCGCCTCCCGGATTCAAGTGATTCTCCTGCCTCAGCCTCCTGAGTAGCTGGGATTACAAGTGCACACCCCCACGCCCGACTGAATTTTGTATTTTTAGTAGAGACGGGGTTTCACCATGTTGGCCAGGCTAGTCTCGAACTCCTGACCTCAGGTGAATCACCTGCCTCGGCCTCCCAAAGTGCTGGGATTACAGGCGTGAGCCACTGCCCCTGGCTTATGATCTGCTGTAAATAATTACTCTGGCCACCTTATGGAAAATGGGTTGTCCAGCCAGAGCTGGACAAAAGAATGGAAGAGAGACCAGATATTTCAGGCAGGCTAGAGATGAGCGTGGCCTGGCCTTGCCTGGTGCGGTCGTGACTGACTGGATTGGGTAAGGGACAGGAAAGAAACAACAAGGATGCCTACAGGTGTTTGGATTGAGTCACTGGGGGCACTCTAAATGGGAACTATCTCTGTAGCAGTTTGAGACACCAGTCAGATAAGGGATGTGAAAGCTTTTAGGAAAGGTTGAACGGCGGCTGAAATCGCGTGTGTTCCATTTTACAGATGAGAAACTGAGGCAGGTCACGTTGTGCGACACTCTCCCCGCTTAGGTGGGTGAGGAGGCCGAGGTGTGTTGAGCCCCCACTAAGCGCCAGCACCGAGCAGAGCCCCGCCCGGCCCCTCGCACCCGGCTTTCCCTGTCCGCTGCTCGTGTCCCAATAAAGTTATTGAAATTGACACTGGTTGCTAAGGAAGTGGGTCGCTGAGCCAGGTTGCTAAGGAAGTGAGCGGCCACTGTCTCTCCCCATCCGGGGCAGCGGGGAATGGCTGAGCCAGGGGTTCGCCGCCCCCGCCGCCGCCGCCGCCGCCGCCGCCCGCTTTTGGCCCGGGCCGCAGGTGAGTCGGAGGTGCCGGGCGTCCGCCGAGCAGGGCCTATCCGTGTGGCTGCCTGGGATTTTCCCGGCGGGCCCGCGCCGCCGCCTGGCTTTGCTGTCCTGCGAGCTCGAGCATCCTCTGCCCTGCTTCCCGGGCATCCTCTGGTCGTCCGGACGGCCTCGCCCCTTCTCCCCCGGGCGGGATCGCGGCCCGACCCCCAGACAGGACCACCCTGAGCCGCAGCCCACCTGGGGACCTTGGGACTGTGATCAGGGAACCAGTTTGGGAGGAGGGCGGGGAAGCGAGAACCTGGGGTCCGAACCTCGTTGCTGTCCCGGGCTTGCTGTGTGACCTTGGGCAAGTCTTTTCTCCTCTCTGGCCTTAGTTGACCTGTTTGTCCAGTGGGGTCCTAACCTTGCTTCTCAGAGTGGTTAAGGTGATGAGACGTGTATGTGAAAGTGCCCTAAATGGGGAGATGGAGCACTCTCAGGGAACCCTAGCATGGGAGACCAAGCAGCCAGTTTGAAGACTGAGTGAGTTACTAGAGATGTGGTATTTCCACTTAGTAAGTGTGTGACCCTGGACAAGTTAATTTCTCTGAGTCTTCTTTGTCTTATCTGTGAAATGGGATTATAGACTACTGTGGACATCCAATGAGACTGAGTATGTCAAGTAGCTTGGCAAAATAGTAAGTACTCAACCAGCTATCATGAGGTGTCTAGGGTAGGAGGGCAAGACTCACAGGAGGAGATGACTTTGGGACAGGTTAGGTGTAGGTGTGTAGGATGCCAGCTCATATGGGTAGTCCTACTGCAATGCCAACTTCCAATCCCAGTTTTACTTCTCCATTCTGCTCAGAGCAAGGGAAGTAGTGGACTTCTACAAGTAGCCCTGGGAAACTCTTTGAGGTCAAGCCCTTGGAAATAGTTGGGGTCATGATCTCATTTTCTTTATTTTCTTTTGAGATGGAATCTCACTCTGTTGCCAGGATGGAGTGCAGTGGAGAGATTTCGGCTCACCACAACAGCCACTGACTCCTGGTTTCAAGCGATTCTCCTGCTTCAGCCTCCCACACCCAGCTAATTTTTGTATTTTTAGTATAGATGGGGTTTCACCATATTGGCCAGGATGGTCTTGATCTCTTGACCTCATGATCTGCTTGGCTCAGCCTCCCAAAGTGCTGGAATTACAGGCGTGAGCCACCGGGCCTGGCCCATGTTCTCATTTTCTACTTGGGCTTCATTGACTCTTCCAGAAGAAAAGAGACATCTTTATGTCCTTTGGGAAGTGCTTAAAGCAGTAATAACTATTTTATAAGCATATGATTAAGAAGCACTTTACCAGGTATATTATTTCATTTACTCTTTATGTAGACTTTGCCGGGTAGCTGGTGATGTCATCCTCATTTTGCCAAAGAGGAAACAGGTTCAGAAAAGTAAAGGAAAGGACCTGCCTAAGAATCTTTTTTTTTTCTTTTGAGACTGAGTCTCAGTCTGTTGCCCAGGCTGGAGTGTAGTGGCGCAATCCCAGCTCACTGCAACCTCCGCCTCTTAGGTTCAAGCAATTCTCCTGCCCCAGCCTCTGGAGTAGCTGGGACTACAGATGTTCACTACCTCGATCACTAATTTTTGTAGTTTTAGTAGACAGGCTTTTGCCATGTTGGCCAAGCTGGTCTCAAACTCCTGGCCTCAAGTGATACACCCGCCGCCGCCTCCTAAAGTGCTGGGATTACAGGCTTGTGCCACTACATCGGGCCATTGCCTAAGAATCTTGCATCTACTAAGTGATTAAAGTGGACATGTTTCTAGGTAAATGCTGTATTTTATCCTCCATTCACTGTTGTGTTTGATTTTGCAACAGTTGCTATTATAAGGCCACGATTATTCTTTTGTTACTTTTAACTGGCTAGAAGCTTTTCTTCAAAAGGCAAGGAAAGAAATCTCATGTAAAGCTTCATTTAAATAGATACTGTACAAAGTGAGGACCTCAGAAAAGGGCTGGAATCTTTTTTTTTTCTTTGAGATGGAGTTTTGCTCTTGTTTTCCAGGCTGGAGTGCAATGGAGTGATCTCAGCTCACCGTAATCTCTGCCTCCCGGCTTCAAGCTATTCTCCTGCCTCAGCCTCCCGAGTAGCTGGGATTACAGGCACGCCACCACTTCTGGCTAATTTTATATTTTTAGTAGAGACAAGGTTTCTCCATGTTGGTCAGGCTGACCTCTAATTCCCAATCTCAGGTGATCTGCCTGCCTTGGCCTTCCAAAGTACTGGGTTTACAAGCGTGAGCCACTGTGCCCGGACTGAAAGCTGGAATCTTTAAAAGTGGGCTTCTCTGTCTCTCATTCCCTCCTCTTTAAAATGAGGAGACTAGGCTAGATTATACTGAAGGCCCTTTCAGTGGTGTTAGGCAGTTGTGGTTAAAAGCCTGCAATCAGACTACTTGGACTAAAATCTTGGCTCTACCACTTACAAGCTGTATGCTACTGAGCAAAGAGGTGCTACTTTACCTCTGAAATGATGCTCAGTGCCTCTGAAATGATGAGAGGACTCTTTGGTAAGGAGCCCTGTGAGGAAGACTTATTCATAGTTAATTTTGAACACCTTGGTGGTGTAGTTTCCTCATCTGTAAAATGGGGATAGTAGGCTGGGTGTGGTGGCTCACGCCTGTAATCCCAGCACTTTGGGAGACCGAGGAGAGCAGATCATGAGGTCAAGAGATCGAGACTATCCTGGCCAACATGGTGAAACCCTGTCTCTACTAAAAAATAAAAAAATTAGCTGGGCATGGTAGTGGGCACCTGTAGTCCCAGCTACTCAGGAGGCTGAGGCAGGAGAATCGCTTGAGCCTGGGAGGCAGCAGTTATAGAGAGCTGAGATTGCATCACTGCACTCCAGCTTGGTGACAGAGCGAGACTCCATCTAAAAAAAAAATGAAGATAATAATAGTACATATTATGTATAGCTGTTCTGAGGATTTATTTGAACCCAATATATGTAAAGTGGCCAGCATATTTGGTAAACATTAGCTATTGTTATTTGGACTAATGTGGTGCTTGTACTGTATTTTCCATTTATGCTTGGCAAATGAATAAATTAAAGCATATGATAATACCAGGTCTGTCAACCATAACATCATTGCAAGCAGGAAACGGTAGCCATCATGGCATTATATAAATGTTGATATTTTTATACGGTTGCCCCAGGAACCTGTAACCCTTTGCCACAGTGGGTTGCAAAGAAAGGTGAAAGTTGTTGGTAGGATGTCAGGTTTGGTAGCCCAACACCCAATTCAGTAAATATTTGCTAAATCGCCTTGTGCTAGGCACATGAAGGATGTGGAGATCAGTCCCACATTGATCTCCTTCAAGGAACTCAGAGCTTGCTTTGCAACTTACTGCATTTGACATGATTTGACTTCTTTAAATGAATTCATATCTTATCTTATGTTTGCCTGGCTGCAGAGTAAAGCCACTGATTCTAATCTCTTTTGTTGTGTCCCTAGACTTCTGTTAGGTGCCTGGATTAGAAACCTCAGATTGCTTCCTAAGCCTTTTCATCCATTAATTTACAAGTCCCTGAGAAAGAGACTCCTCTTATGTAACAGGGAGTAACAATACTTGACAATAACAATATGGTGCCTAATGGTTTACAAAAATGCTTACGCTTGCTTACACATTCTTTTACTCATTTAATCTTCTCTGTGTCCCTTCAAGGAAGGTGAGGTGCAAATTAGGATCTCAATTTTATAGTTGAGAAATCTGAAGAGAAGCCAAGAAGCCATGATGCGAGTGAGTTCAGTCTTCGGGCTTCAAGTGCACTTGCCACTATCCTCCCCAGATTTTATTTATCCGGCATCTCCTGAGCACCTAGGATGTGTCAGTTCTGTTTTAGCCTGGAGATATCATGGTAGAAAGGTACATGAGTCCCTTGCTCTCATGCAGCTTATATTCTACTGGCAGCAAACAGAAAAACACACCAATAAATGAACAAGGGAATTTGGATAAGGAATAAGTGCTGGGGTGAAATCCTGTCTCTACTAAAAATACAAAACTTAGCTGGGCCTGGTGGCATCTGCCTGTAGTCCCAGCTACTCAGGAGGCTAAGGCATGAAAATCGCTTGAACCCAGGAAGCGGAGGCTGCACTGAGCCGAGATCATGCCATTGCACTCCAGCCTGGGTGACAGAGTAAGACTCAGTCTCAAAAAAAAAAAAGAAAAAAAAAAACGGCCTTGCTAGGGTAGTGATATTTTTGCTGAGATTTGCTCCCATGGAGGGGCCGGCCATTTGAAGATGTGTTAGAAAGAAGAACAAGGGTAAAGGCTGTGAGGTGAGAACAAGCTTGGTAAGTTCTAGAAACTTCAAGAAGGCTTAGAATGGCTGGGACAGGTGAGTCGAAGGCAGAGACAGGAGGTGATGGATGTAGGGGATGGGAGCGGTGGGGAGCATCTCAGATCATACAGGGCCTTGTCTGCTAGAGTAAGGAATTGGGATTTTGTCTTAAAAGCTGTGGGAATCGTTGGAGGTTCTGGAAAAGGGGAGTGACATGATCTATTTTTGTTTTTTAAAATATTCACTCTCACCTCTGTGGCCAATGAATTTTAGAGGGCATAGGAGTGGCAGCCAGGAGGCTAGTTAGGAGGTTAGGCAAGAGAAGATAGTGGCCTTCTAGGTTGGTGGTAAGGGAGGTGGTAAAAGAGGACGGATTGGGGATGTGTTTTGGAGGTAGAACCAGCAGGATGGTGAGGTGAGGGTGAGATAATGAGAGGAATTAAGGATGACTCCTGGGTTTTTGGCCTGAGCAATTAAGTAGGTGTTAGAGATGCCATCTGCCTCTGAAATGATGAGAGGACTCTTTGGTAAGGGGCCCTATGAGGAAGAATTATTCATAGTTTATTTTGAGCCCCTTAGAGGAGAGGCACAAGGTATAAGCATCATACGTAGTCTGTGGGGAGGAAATTGCAGATTATGCTGACGGAAGCTAGCCAGGTGTAACTGACTGAAACTTGAAATTCCCACTGTGAACCAAAAGAAAAGAAAAGAGCCCTGCTTTTCTATAGTATGGCTCTTTGCCAGCCTGTGGAGCGGCAGGTGTGGGCTTTGCCAGGGCAGTACCCATCTGTCTTTCTGTCTTGTGCTTTTGGCATTGCAGTGCTGACTCAGGATCTTGGCTGAGGGAATCTGGCCAGCTTTGGAAGAAGGAGTGGAATCACTAGTGGAGTTCACTTGGTGCCCCAAATGGCCACTCTCTCCCTGCCAAAGTGGTTCTTTCCTGGCCACCAAATGATGGTTCTGGAGTTTCAGAGCTTTTAACTTGAGAATCCCTGGAAAACCTGTTTAACTCTACCAGAATTCCTAGAGGATTCTTGAATGGAGAATCTCTTCTGAGCAAGGGAATTCCAGCCTCATTGTTATATATTCCAGTAATTGTACTTGTAAATCTGGGCATTACAGTGTTGTACATTCAACACTGTGAATAGTAAGACTAATAGTCTTTCTACTGCTACTGGTTTATTTAATTAAATTTAATTAATTAATTTAATTACTTATTTTGGAGACAGGGTCTCCCTCTGTCATCCAGGTTGGTATGCAGTGATGTGATCATGGCTCCCCACAGCCTTGAACTCCCAGGCTCAGATCCTTCTATCTCAGTCTCCTAAGTGGCTGGAAACAAGACATGTACCCTCATGCCTGGCTGATTAAAAAACAAATTTTGGGGTCTAGGCGTGATGGCTCACGTCTGTAATCCCAGCACTTTGGGAGGCTGAGGCAGGCGGATAAGGAGGTCAGGAGTTCGAAACCAGCCTGACTAACATGGTGAAACCCCGTCTATACTAAAAATACAAAGATTAGCCAGATGTGGTGGTGCATGCCTGTAATCATAGCTATTCAGGAGGCTGACGCAAAAGAATCGCTTGAACCCAGGAGGCGGAGGTTGCAATGAGCTGAGATTGTGCCACTGCATTCCAGCCTGGGCAACAGAGCAAGACTCGATCTCAAAAACAAAATTTTTTTTTTTTTTGTAGATAGCTAGGTGTGGTGACTCATGCCTGTAATCTCAGCACTTTGGGAGGCTGAGACACGTGGATCACCTGAGATCAGGAGTTCCAGACCAGCCTGGCCAGCATATTGAAACCCCATCTCTACTAAAAATACAAAAATTAGCTAGGTATGGTGGTGCACACTTGTAGTCCCAGGTACTCAGGAGGCTGAGGTAGCAGAATCACTTGAATCCAGGAGGCAGAGGTTAGAGTGAGCTGAAATTGCTCCACTGCCCTCCAGCCTGGTAACAGAGTGAGACTCTGTCTCAAAAAATAATAATAATAAATACATAAAAATTATTATTATTATTGTAGAGATGGGGTCTTGCTATGTTACAGACTAGTCTCAAACTCCTGGCTTCAAGCAGTCTTCCTGCCTTGGCCTCCCAGAGTGCTGGGATTACAGGCGTGAGCCACGGCACCTGGCTACCACTGCTATTTGTATAACTTTGCAGTTTAGAATGCCCTTTCCTGTGCATTCTCATTTACTAATTGTCAGTCAGTTGAGACCACGTGGAGTACTTATTATCCCCAGTTTACAGATGAAGACATTGCGGTGTGGAGAGGTCTCTTGCTTTTGTCAGTAATATTAAGCATCTTCTAGGTGCAGAGTCAGGGAGATCCTTGCTGCTCAAAGTGTGTTCTCTGTGACAGAGGACATGTGCCCATGTCCCCAGGACCTTGTCAGAAATGCAGAATCTAGGCTGGGTGCAGTGGCTTACGCTTGTAATCCCAGCAGTTTGGGAGGCCAAGGCAGGAGGATCACTGAAGGCCAGGAGTTCGAGACCAACTTGGGCAAAATAGCGAGACCTCATCTATATTTTTTGTTGTTGTTGTTGTTGCCCAGGCTGGAGTGCAATGGCACGATCTCAGCTCACTGTTACCTCTACCTTCTGGGTTCAATGATACTCCTGCCTCAGCCTCCCAAGTATCTGACATTACAGGTGTGTGCCACCATGCCCGGCTAGTTTTTTTTTTTTTTTTTTTTAGTAGAGACGGGGCTTCATCATGTTGATCAGGCTGGTCTTAAACTCCTGACCTCATGATCTGCCCACCTTGGCCTCCCAAAGTGCTGGGATTACAGACGTGAACCACTGCACCCAGCCCCTCATCTGTATTTTTTAAAAAAGAAGAGGAAAACAACAACAACAGGCCTAGATCTAATAAACTAGAGTCTGCCTTTTACCAAGATCCCTGATGTTTCCTGTGCATGTTCAAGTTTAAGATGCTCTCATCTGGGCCGGACGCGGTGGCTCAAGCCTGTAATCCCAGCACTTTGGGAGGCCGAGGCGGGTGGATCACGAAGTCAAGAGATCAAGACCATCCTGGTCAACATGGTGAAACCCCGTCTCTACTAAAACTACGAAAAATTAGCTGGGCATGGTGGCGCATGCCTGTAATCCCAGCTACTCAGGAGGCTGAGGCAGGAGAATTGCCTGAACCCAGGAGGTGGAGGTTGTGGTGAGCCGAGATGCGAAACTCCGTCTCAAAAAAAAAAGATACTCTCATCTAGGTAATTAGTAGCGAAACTAAGACGTACCAATGATAACAACAATGAAAATAATCGTCGTAGCTAACATACATTAGCCAAGTGCTGTGGTAAGCACTTTACACATGTTGCTTCATTTAGATTTAGACCTCACAGCAACCCTGTAACACAGATTTCCAGAAGAGGAAAGTAGAGGCTCAGAAAAGTTCAGTAACTTCCCTACATCTGCTGACTCCAAGTCTATTGCTCTTTCTACCGTTCTTGTGTTCATCTGTTTTTCAGGTGGGCAGTGACCACATCTTAGTTGGCTTATCCAAGTCCCTTCTCCTCCATACCTGCATAACTAATTTTAAATGATGACAAAAAAAGTGACTTCAAAAAATACTTGAGGAAATCAAGGGGAAAACTTTTGAGCTAGATGGATGTCAGTTACTTGCCTGATGAGGCTGCAAACACATATTTCATTTAGTAAGATAAGCTACCTCTCACACTTCTTAGTCCAACTTCAGGGCCAGAACAGCCGAAGCAGGTAGGAACTGTGAGCTGGGGTTCTGAGTCATTTAGCTCTAAACTGTTTCTTGATTCTGGTGATAAATATCTACATTGGGTGAGAAGACAGTGGATAAAGTCCCCTATAACACCCGCTGGCTAATTGTTAAAAGATTCTATCTCATAGTGCCTCAGTTTTCTTTCTCTGCCCTATGGTCTCATTATTTTTGTTTCAACACCTCCCTATCTTTCTAGACTCCCAGAAAGATTTCTTGGTCAAGAATTATGCCATTATAGGAAAATTTGACCTGAAAGGGTGGTAGGACCTGGGTAAAGCCAGGATTCTGATATCACTTCTGCTACTTGCTGTGTGACTTGGAGCAAGTGACTCAACCTCTCTAGGCCTCTCTCATATATATCTGTATATATATGCATATATGTATATATATGCAAAATAAAGACGTGGGACGGTTCTTCGCAAAGCCCTTTCAGCCCTGCCCAAAAGACTGAACCTTAAGTTGGGTGATATTTTCTTCTTTGTTGGTGACTTCGTACTGGGCTTTCTCCCAAACCTTTTGGGTGTGGCTTTTAGAGCGTATTTCTTGGCAGTCAGAAAGCATTACAATCAGTTCATCTTATCAGCATCACACATCTGCACAGCAGCTTGGGATGTTCATGTTTGAGGTTCAGTTAATCATGGTGACACATTGTGTCTTTTTACTTTGTCACACTGATTGCAGACATTGAGCTTTTCACACAGGAAGATCTATCTTTAGCGTGCTGATTTATTTAACTCATAATTTGCATTAGAGAGTGAACCAGTGATCATCATGGTGGGTATGGTTTTTATTTTTAAAGTTTTTGGCAAGACACTCGCAGCACTTGCATTTTATCATGCTTGAATATAGTGTATAAATGGAAATGGGTTCGAGTGAAATAGAAATTGCCGTAGATTATTGGGAGCTTGGGACTTAACCACTCTGGAGTCCTTCACATCACCTTCAGCAGTAGTTTCAGGAAGGGCTTGCTTGGCCTTTTGTGTGTGACATAAATTAAACAGAAACTAAAAGCTCTATCTAAAAGCACAATCTCTAGCTGCTTAGTGGACTGTAGTAATCATTACTTTATAACACATTTCAAGAACATAAGCAAAAAACCTAGCTGGCAAATCATAAAAGATTCCATCTAGGTAAGATAAAATATCAGTTCAAGTTACCTAAAGATAACCACAAGAAGATAGTCCTTGGTGGAAGTAGTTACTAGTTTTGCAAGATCTGCAAGAAGTTAGACTCTAGCCTGGAATGCTTTTCCTTCTTTAGTTCTTCAATTGTCAGCCTTTTTAAAAAATATGTTTTTTTCCTGATTATAAAAATAATTAATTTCCACTGAGGAAAAACATGAAGAAACTTCTGAAAAGATTAAATAAGATTGACTTTAAGATCCACCCCCCAGAAATAACCACTGTTAATGTTTTACTGTCTATGTACAAATGTATTCCTAAATACATTTTATCTCAGAGGCTTGCATTTCTTCCTTGTTTCCTTCATTGCTGTTATTTAGGCTATTTTCAGTGTTAAACGTTGGGAGTAATGCTTCAGAGAATATCTTAGTGATGATTATTTTGTGTGAACCTTTGTCTGCATTGCTGATGATTTCTTTAGATCCTTTAATGTTAAAATTTTAAATTACAAAGGCAACCCCCCCTTAAGTAATGTGTTAAACACAGCAGTGTTAAACTAAAACTGAAAAGACAGACGTAACTATAATTTGGGTAGGGAATTTACCTATGGTGATGGTATCCTAATTCAGGTTTCAGCTTACTTGACTACTTACAGATATATTTTTAGAAAGTTGTATTCAAGACCGGGCGCGGTGGCTCACGCTTGTAATCCCAGCACTTTGGGAGGCCGAGGCAGGTGGATCACGAGGTCAAGAGATCGAGACCATCCTGGTCAACATGGTGAAACCCCGTCTCTACTAAAAATACAAAAATTAGCTGGGCATGGTGGCGCGTGCCTGTAATCCCAGCTACTCAGGAGGCTGAGGCAGGAGAATTGCCTGAACCCAGGAGGCGGAGGTTGCGGTGAGCCAAGATCGCGCCATTGCACTCCAGCCTGGGTAACAAGAGCGAAACTCTGCCTCAAAAAAAAAAAAGTTGTATTCAAAATATATTTCCCATTTTGTATTTGGAAATGTTCATTTAACATTATTTCATAACCATGTTTCCATATTTTTGTATTTATTTATTGAAATTTTTATTTTATTTTATTTTTGTAAGGACAGGATCTCACTGTGTTGCTCAGGATGGTCTCAAACTCCTAGGCTCAAGTGATCCTCCTGCCTTGGCCTCCCAAAGTGCTGAGATTACAAGCATGAACCACCAATCTATATTTTTTGTTGTTTATTTATTTTTGAGATAGGGTGTCACTCTGTTGCCCAGGCTGGAGTGCTGTGGCATGATCATAGCTCACTGGAACCTCCAACTCCTGGGCTTGAGTGATCCTTCACCTCAGCCTCCTAAGTGGCCAGGACCACAGTTGTGTGCCACTACTCGTGGCTGATTTTTAAATTTTTCATAGAGGCAGGATCTCACTGTGTTGCCGAGGCTGGTCTTGAACCCCTGGCCTCAAGTAATGCTCCTGCCTCAGCCTCCCAAAATGCCGAGACTACAAGTGTGAGCCACTGCACCTTGCTATGTTTTTATGTTTAGCAGTTATTACTACACATTAGTAGTTTAATGGTTCCCACTATATTGTCCCTGGCATTGGGCACTGAAGTTGTTTCTACCTTTTTATAATCACATATAATACTGTTATAGAGAATATCTCCTTCTCTCTCAGCCTCATAAGAGAACAATTCTAAATAAGTGATTTGTGAAAAGTTAGAACTTTAAAAAATTCTAACAGAGAACTGTACATTTTTCTTCTTAGGATCCTCTAAAGGTATCTTTAAAAAAAAAAAAAAAAAAAAAGCTTTAGCTGGATGTGGTGGCTCATTCCTGTAATCCCAGCACTTTGGGAGGCCTAAGTGGGAAGATGCTTGAGACCAGAAGTTTGAGACCAGAAGTTTGAGACCAGCCTGGGCAACATAGCAAGACCGCATCTGTACAAAAAATATATAAATTTCCCCGGGTTCAGTGGCTTGCACCTGTAGTCCCAAATACTTAGGAAGCTGAGGCGAGGGTCACTTGGGCCCAGGAATTCAAGGCTATAGTGAGCCATGATTGCACCACTGCATTCCAGCCTGGGTGACAGAGTGAGTGAGATCCTGTCTTCAAACAAGCAAAAAAACCCAACTTTATTTAGATATATTTTACATATCATGAAGTGTTTTTTTTTTGTTTTTTTTTTTTGAGATGAAGTCTTGCACTGTTGTCCAGGCTGTAGTGCAGTGGCGTGATCTCAGCTCACTGCAATCTCTGCCTCCTGGGTTTTTAAGTGAGTCTCCTGCCTCAGCCTCCCAAGCAGCTGGCACTACAGGTGTGGGCCACCACACCCAGCTAATTTTTGTATTTTTAGTAGAGACGGGGTTTCACCATGTTGGCCAGGATGGTCTCAATCTTCTGACCTCGTGATCTGCCCGCCTCAGCCTCCCAAAGTGCTGGGATTACAGGTGTGAGCCACTGCACCTGGCCATAAAGTTATTTTTAAAATAAATTTGTGTTAAAAGAAAGTAGATTTAAAGAAAAAATGTTAAGTAAATAGTAGTACAGGTGATGGACATGGCAAAAATTGTGAAGAAGCAGTTAGATTACTGACATTTCAGACACGCTGGTATGGAAGAAAAGCCAGGGACTTCGGAGCCAGGTCAACCTGGATTCGGCTTGCTTTGCCACTTATTAACTCAGGGTGCCATGTTACTTCCCTAAGTCTCTGTTTCTTTTCCCCTGTAAATTGGGTCAGGGTAGAGTTATGGCTTGTGGGCCAGACGTTTGCTGCCTGTCCTCCTCTAGTCCTTACCCCAAGCAGCAGGTGTTAGTGGTTTTCCCATTTTACAGATGAGAACATCAGCTCTGAGGGGTAAGGAACTTTCACAGAGCCTCAGAACTAGGAATGATAGGCTGGGCGCAGTGCTTACGTGTGTAATCCCAGCACTTTTGGAGGCCAAGTTGGGTGGAGCACTTGAGGCTAGGAGTTTGAGACCAGCCTGGCCAACATAATGAAACCTGCTCTCTGCTGAAAATACAAAAATTAGCTGGACATGGTGGCGGTGAACCCCTGTAATCCCAGCTGCTTGGTAAGCTGAGGTAGGAGATTTGCTTGAACCCAGGAGGTGGAAGTTGCAGGGAGCCAAGATCACGCCACTTATACTGCAGCCTGGGTGACAGAGCAGGACTCTGTCTCAAAAAAAAAAAAAAAAAACTAGAATGATAGAGCTGGGTTTCAATCCCAGGTGTGTCTGAATCTCTTTTTGGCTATTTAGGCTACCTCTGCCTGTTAAATACAAGTTTTGCTATGGTTCTCTGCCTATGGCATTATTCACAATAGCCAAGAGGTAGAAGCAGCCCAAATGTCCATTGACAGATGAATGAATAAAGAATATGTGGTACAGGCTGGGCACAATGGCTCACGCCTATAATTCCAGCACTTTGGGAGGCCAAGGCAGAAGGATTGCTTGAGCCCAGGAGTTCCAGACCAACCTGGGCAATATAGTGAAGACCTTGTTTCTATAACAAATTTTTAAAAATTAGCTGAGTATGGTGGCACGTACCTGTAGTCTCAGCTACTCAAAAGGCTGAGGTGGGAGGATTGCTTGAGCCTAAGAGCTTGAGGATTCAGTGAACTGTCATTGCGCCACTGCACTCCAGCCTGGGTGTCAGCAAGACTGTGCCTCAAAAAAAAAAAAAAAAAAATATATATATATATATATATATATATATATATGGCACATACAGGAATGGAATGTTATTCAGCCTTAAAAAAGAAGGAAGTTCTGACACATGCTTTAATATTGATGAACCTTGAGGGCATTGTGCTGGGTGAAATAAACCAGCAAAAGGACAAATAAAACAGAAGGACAATACTGTTATGATTCCACTTATCCGAGGTATCTAGAGTAGTCAAAATTATGGAAGCAGGGTTACCAGGGGCTGAGGAGAAGGGAAAGGAGGGGTTACTCAATAGTTATAAAGTTTCAGTGTTGCAAGATGAAAACGTTCTAGAAATGTGTTAACAATGTGAATATAGTTAACACTACTACTGAACTATACACTTAAAATGATTAAGAGGGTAAATTTTATATTATGTGGGGTTTTTTACTGTAATTAAAAAATTTTTTTTAAATGATAAGCCATTGGTTAGAGGGTGATTTTTTTTTCTTTTGGAAAATCCCAGTTACACTTAAAACTAGAATAATGTAGTGAATCATGAACCCACATCTAGCAGTTCTCAGCACTTGGCAATGCTGTTTTACCTATAACCTTCCATGCAACTCAACCCTGAAAAAGATCCCAGACAGCATATAATTTTATCTGAAAATATTTTCATTTATCTCGAGGATAATAACTTTCTTTTAAAAAATAATAGCATTTTTACACATAAATAACAGTAATTTCTTACATTGTCTCATATTCAGTGTTCCAATTTTCTTGTTATCTTATACATTTTTTTTGGAAACAGTCTTGCTATGTCACCCAGCCTGGAGTGCAGTGGCGCCATCTAGGCTCACTGCACCCTCTGCTTCCTGGGTTCAAGTAATTCTCCTGACTCAATGTCCCGAGTAGTTAGGATTACAAACACACATGCACCACGCCCAGCTAATTTTTGTATTTTTAGTAGAGACAGGGTTTCACCAAGTTGGCCAGGCTGGTCTTGAACTCCTGACCTTAAGTGGTCCACCTGCCTTGGCTTCCCAAAGTGCTGGGATGCCAGGCATGAGCCACTCCACCTAGCCTCTTTTTTTTTTTTTTTTTTTTTGAGACAGGGTCTCACTGTATCACTAAGGCTTGAATGCAGTGGTGCAATCAGAGCTCACTTCTGCCTCAAACTCCTAGGCAGCACAAGCAAACTCCTGGGTTCACATAATCTTCCCACCTTAGCCTCCTGGGTAGCTGGGACTACAGGCATACACCACCACATGTGGCTAATTTTTAGAAAAATTTTTGTAGAGATGAGGTCTCGCTATCTTGTCCAGGCTGGTCTTAAACTCCTAGACTCAAGTGATCCTCCTGCCTCAGCCTCCCAAAGTGCTGGGATTTTGGGTTGTGAACCACCTAGCTTGGTCCTTGTGCATTTCTTAACAGTTGGTTTGTTTGAATCAAGATAAAATATGAGCTAGACATGGTGGCTCACACCTGTAATACCAGCGCTTTGGGAGGCCTAGGTGGGTGAATCCATGAAGCCAAGAGTTTGAGATCAGTTTGTGCAATGAAGCAGGACCACCTCTCTACAAACAGTTTAAAAAATTAGGCCAGGCACAGTGGCTCATACCTGTAATCCTAGCACTTTGGGAGGCTGAGGTGGGTGGATACTTGAAATCAAGGGTTCAAGACCTGCCTGGCCAATATGGGGAAACCCTGTCTCTACTAAAAATACAAAAAAATTAGCCAGGCATGGTGGCAGGCATCTGTAATCCTAGCTACTCGGGAGGTTGAGACAGGAGAATCACCTGAACCCGGGAGGCAGAGGTTGCAGTGAGCTGAGATCATGCCACTGCACTCTAGTCTGGGTGACAGAGGAGACATTGTCTCAAAAAAAAAACCAAACAAAATTATTCAGGTGGGGTGGTGGACACCTATAGTCCCAGCTACTCTGGAGGCTGAGATGGAAGGATTGCCTGAGCCAGGAGTTCGAGGCTGCAGTGAGCTGAGATACTGCCACTGCACTCCAGCCTGGGCAGCAGAGCAAGACACTGACTCTTAAAAAACAACAACCGAATGTGCACAACATTCCTGCCCCTGGGAATGGATCCTACCAACTGCTCCCACTTATCCTAAAAGTATATATGTTCAGAATAGCCATTAAAATACTGTTTGCAGTAGTAAATGACCATAAACAATCAGAAGGTCCCTCAATAAGGAATGGACTAAACAAAGACTTCTTTTTTGACGGCATGGTGGCTCACGACTATAATCCCAGCACTTTGGGAGGACAAGGCAGGTGAATCGCCTGAGGTCAGGAGTTCAAGACCAGCCTGGCCAATATGGCAAAACCCCATCTCTATCAAAAATAAAAATTTAGCTAGATGTGGTGGCGTGTGATTATAGTCCCAGCTACTTGGGAGTCTTAGATGGGAAGATTGCTTGAGCCCAGGAAGTTGAGGTTGCAGTGAGCTGTGATTGTGCCACTGCACTCCAGCCTGAGCAACAGGGACTCTGTCTCAAAATGAGTGAATGAATGAATGAATGAAAGGAGGTAAGACAGAAATGAAAGAAAAAAGAAGCAGCTGAGCATGGTGTCTGATGCCTGTAATCCCCTACTTTGGGAGGCTGAGATGGAAGGATTACTTGAGCCCAGGAATTTGAGACCAGCCTGGGCAACGTAGTGAGACCTTTGTCTCTACAAAAAATAAAATTAGCCAGGTTTGGTGGCATGTACCTGTAGTCCCAGCTACTGAGGAGGTTGAGGTGGGAGGATTGCCTGAGCCCAGGAGGTTGAGGCTGTGGTGAGCTGACATCATACTACTGCACTCCAACCTAGAGTGCAGAGCAAGAGTCTGTCTCAAAAAAACAAACGAACATGCTGGGCGCGATGGCTCACGCCTGTAATCCCAGCACTTTGGGAGGCTGAGGCAGGCAGATCACAAGGTCAAGAGTTTGTGACCAGCCTGGCCAACATGGTGAAACCCTGTCTCTACTAAAAATACAAAAATTAGCCAGGCATGGTGGTGCCTGCCTGTAATCCCAACTGCTCAGAAGGCTAAGGCAGGATAATTGCTTGAACTCAGGAGACGGAGGTTGCAGTGAGCCAAGATCACGCCACTGCACTCCTGCCTGGGTGACAGAGCAAGACTCCATCTCAAAATAAATAAATAAATAAATAATGAGTTACAGGGAGAAAGAGTTCTCCAAGATTTATATAGGAAGAAGTACAATGGTATAAAGTATACAGCTACTTGAGTTTAAAAGATTAAAAAAAAAAAAAAAAAAAAAAAAGACTGGGCCCGGTGGCTCATGCCTGTAATCCCAGCACTTTGGGAGGCCTAGGTGGGTGGATCACGAGGTCAGGAGTTCAAGACCAGCTTGGTCAACATAGTGAAACCCCGTCTCTACTAAAAATACAAAAATTAGCTGAGTGGTGGCACGAGCCTGTAGTCCTGGCTACTTGAGAGGCTGAGGCAGGAGAATCACCTGAACCCAGGAGGCGGAGGCTGCAGCAAGCCCAAATCATGCCATTGCACTCCAGCCTGGGTACAGAGCGAGACTCCATCTCAAAAAGAAAGAGTGAGTAATGCAGATATGTTAGGAAGATTTACATGTTCACTGTGTACAGATTGAATTGCTTCAATCTGTGAATATATTGATATACACATGTATATATGCATATATATCAAGTGTTTTAAAAATATATGAGTTTATATATGGGTTTTAAAATAAGACAAACCTGGTTTTAAATCCTGACTCTTCCACTTAATTGTCGTGTAACCTTGGGCAAATTAATTTCCCTGAGTCTCTGATCCTTATTTTTTAAATGAGGCTAATGCCTGTCTGCCTTCTAAGGTGATTTTGAGGATTAAAAGAGGGCTCACATGAAGCTCTTGGTATACTGTGGGTTGTGACTCTTGAAGACAATAAAACCCAAGACTCACATTGATTCTGAATGGTAGGTGTTGTCCAATAGACTTGAATATATTTTTTGAATGTATTTTGTGAATGTTTTACAATTGAATGCCAAAAAGAGTTTCTTTTCCTCTTTCCCTACCTAAATAAATGCTTTCTTTATTTGCTTGTTCATTGATCAAATGACAGAGTACATGGCTCCAGTTTAAATTCAGGGCAGGCATTTATTGTTCATATTACTTGACTGTGACCTTTTTAGGTTTCTTTCCAGAGAACTAGCATGTCTTCTTCAGACATTTAAGTTGAAATCAAGGTTCTGGACTTTTCTCCCAAGAAAACATTGCTTTATTGCTTCTCTCACCTTAATTATAAAAAACAAAATACATGCACTCATCAAAAAATACAAAGAAAGTAAAAAAATAATCTGCAGGCTCACCACGCTAGAGGTCAATATTGCCTGCATTTCCTGAGTATGCATTAGTACTTTTCAATGGTAAAAGCTAAGCATTTAACATTCATTAGTTTATTTAATCCTTAGAACAGTTCTTTAAGGGAGGTATTGTTATTAACCATACTTTGTGGAAGAAGAAACTATGACTTGCCTAAGTTTCTTAAGATTTTATAGCTAATAAATGGCAGAGCAGAAATTCAGACCCAAACCTGTTGAACACCAGAGCGCATGCTTTTAACGTCTTTACACTGTGTTCCCCAAATCTGCATCTGCACATGTGCGTGTACACAGAAACATTAACTGTATCATAGTAATTCTTCTGTTTAGTAGCCTTCTTCTTCACTCAGCAATATGTCTTGAATATTGCTCATACCTAAATACCTAGAGGTTTGTTGCCATTGTTAATGACGTCATAGTTTCCCGTTGTAGAGATGTGCCATAATTGAACCACTCCCTTATTGATGAGCATTTAAGTGCTTAGAGATGGTGTTGTGACAAACACAAACATGTATTACATTGTTGCATGTGTACTCATTATATATCACTCAATTATGTCCTTAAAATAATTCCAAGAAATGGAATTGCTGTTTCAAGGGAGAATTTACATGTAGAGTTTTGGCATTGATTGCCCCACTGCCCTCAAGTATGTTGTGCCAATTTGAGATACTGTGGCTCTTAGATGTTCTGTAAGGAACATTTTGAAAGTTTTTAGACAGTTCACACAACTGTTTGGCTTACAAAAAAGATGACCTTATGTTTATAAATAAGGCCTGTAGTAACAGAATATATATATATATATATATATACACACACACACACACACACACATACATACATATATATACACACATATCTTTTTAATATTTTTTATACACACACCCACACCCACACACATACACACACATCTTTTTTTTGTGTGTAATGGAGTCTTGCTCTGCTGCCCAGGCTGGAGTGCAGTGGCATGATCTTGGCTCATGCAGCCTCTACCTCCCAGGTTCAAGGGACTCTCCTGCCTCAGCCTCCCGAGTAGCTGGGATTATGGGCGTCCACCACTATGCCCAACTAATTTTTTGTATTTTTAGTAGAGACAGGGTTTCACCATGTTGGCCAGGCTGGTCTTGAACGCCTGACCTTGTGATTTGCACGCCTCAGCCTCCCAAAGTGCTGCGATTACAGGTGTGAACCACTGCACCTGGCCAACCAGAATATATTTTGTTAGTTTCTTATTTGACGGCTTTGCTCTAAATGCTTTTTAGAGCTGATGCTTTATGACTTGCTACATTTATATTAGAAAATTAAAATTTCCATTGCTGTGGACCTAATAGAAGCTCTTTTATGAAGCTTCATCATAAATTTGGGACAAGTAGGTCCCCAATTTAGGGACCTACTAGGTCCTCTCATGTATCAATTAAAACATTTTTATTGTCTTATATTCATGATGGTCAGCACAAATAGATAGATAAAATGGGAAAAATTAGTAACTCCTGTATATTTGTTTAATTTCACAAAGCCTTTCCATCTCTCCCTTTCTCCTTGATTTTATTTTATTTTTTGGCTAAGTAATATATTTACATGATTCAAAACTCAAGAGGTATAAAAGGGTATACACACTTGGGGAGGCTGAGGTGGACAGATCACTTGAGGCCAGTAGTTGAAGACCAGCCTTGCCATGGCGAAACCCCCTCTCTACTAAAATTAGCAGGACATGGTGGTGGACGTCTGTCATCCCAGCTACTCGGGAGGCTGAGGCACAAGAATCGCTTGAATGGGAGGCAGAGGTTGCAGTGAGCTGAGATTGCGCCACAGCACTCCAGCCTGGGCATCAGAGTGAAACTTGGTCTCAAAAGAACAAAAGGGTATACACTGAAAAGTTTCTCTTCTATTTTTGGCCCTCATCCACCCATCTCTTTTAGGGGAAAGCCAGTGTGGTTATCTGGTAATTGTTACATGGTTCTTGTGAATTCTTTCAGACATATTTTATGCACATATAAGCAAATGTGGAACCGTTTCCTCAATAGTATAACCATTTCCTCAATAGTATAAAATGTCCTTTTAAAAATTCTGTGTAGCAGTGGTGTTATTTTTCAACCCAAGATGGATAATCTTGTTTTAAAAAGTGTATAACTCCCGGCCGGGCGTGGTGGCTCACGCCTGTAATCCAAGCACTTTGGAGGCCAAGGCGGGCGGATCACCTGAGGTTGGGAGTTGATGACCAGCCTGACCACCATGGTCAAACCCATCTTAAAAAAAAATAATAATAATTAAAAAAAAAAAGTGTGTAACTCCCATTGTGAAACTGGCCATTGTAGGAAGTAGAGACCTAGAATTGGACTTGCTTTCCTGGTGTGGTTCAGGGATTGCAAACTTGGAGGCCTGCTACTTCAAAAACAATTAGAATCACTGTAAAAGGGAGGAGTGTTGATGGTGATGAGGTGGATACAAACAGCTGCTTCCCCTGAGAGAAGCCTGTCCAGGGAATTGGTTTAGGCTGGTGAGCAGGGAGTCGCTTTTATCTTGCTCGAGCGTTGCAGCGCTTTTCTGATGGCTCATGTGATCTTTCACTCGGGCTGCAGTCAGATACTCTGAGTATTTGAACCCTGGGTCAGGCAGTTGGCAGGTGGTTGCCTGATCTGATCTTAGAGGACATTGCTTTGGAATGCATTGATTAGGGGTGCATTAGTATGCACTCTGTGTGCCCATAGATTGTACCTCCTTGCAGGGTTGTTCCTGGGGAATTGCCAGACCTTTATTTTTTCCCATTTGGAGATACCATATACTTATTAAAGAGAATTTGGAAAATACAGAAATGTTGAAAGAGCAGGGAAAATCACCTGTACTATTATTCAAGGTTGACCGCTATTGCTGTTTTTACGTGTGTCTTTTTTTGGAAAATGGTGATTGCATGCAATGATTCAGTGTTGTAAACTGCTTTTTCATTTATGATAAGCATTTTCTATGTCATTACAGAGCCTTGGGAGATGGCATTTTAGAAGATGGGCTAGTATGTCAGGGCTTTCCTAATCAAATCATACATACGTGAATTTGGTCATAGACAGAGATGTCTACAAGAGCCAGGCAGGAAGTATAAATGAGCAAAGCATGCTGGATGTGAAACAGGAGAGACTGGTGTTGGAGAGGATTCCTCTTGCTACCACTTGGGGTTCAGGTCAAGGACTATTAGATATTCCCATGTTTCCAGATAAGTGGAAATTTTGTTTTTAATATAAAATTGTTGTTTATTTTTGAATTAGAAAAAAATCAGGCCTGCTGCAGTGGCTCACACCAGTAATCCCAGCGCTTAGGGAGTCCAGGGCAAGTAGATCATTTGAGGCCAGGAGTTCAAGACCAGCCTGGCCAACGTGGCAAAAACCCAGCTCTACAAACAAATACAAAAATGAGTTGTGCAATCCCAGCTACTCAGGAGGCTGAGGCAGAAATCGCCTGGGAGGCAGAGGTTGCAGTGAGCTGAGATTCCACCACTGCACTCCAGCCTGGGTGACAGAGCAATACTGTATCTCAAAAAGCAAACAGAAATTCAGAGAATAATATAATAAATAGAATTAACAAAGTAAGAGAAATGTTAGCGTTTTCTCTTACAAGGTTGAAACTTTCCTCTGTTTTTGTTTTTTAAGAGAAAGGATAAAATATTACAGATAAAGTTGAAATATCCTTCCCTTCTCTAGTCCCATTACCCACACTTCCCATTGCCCAGTTTGGACAGCTACTTTTATAAATTGTTGTATGTCCTTCTATCCCATTTCTTGCTTTCTTTCTTTTTTTTTCAGAGACAGGGTCTCTCTCCGGAGTGCAATCGTGCAGTCATGACTCACTGTAACCTCCACCTCCTGCGCTCAAGTGATCCTTCCACCTTTTTACAGAGTAGCTATAGGTGGTAGGCCACCACATCAGGCTAATTTTCATTTTTTGTAGAAATAGGTTCCTGCTCTGTTGCCCTGGATGGCCTCAAACTTCTGGACACAAGTGATTCTCCTACCCCAGCCTCCCAAAGTGCTGCAATTACAGAGGTGTGAGCCACTGCACCCGTCCTATGCCACTTTTTAAAACTTACACATACATAAATGCAAATCCGTGAGTACCATATTGTTTTGTAAATTCTAATCATAACTATTACTCTGCAGCTTTGTTTCTCACTCAGCCTATTTATTTACCCATGTTAAATACGTAACCCTAATTCAGAGATTGGCAAACATTTTCTGTAAAAGACCAGACAGTAAATATTTTAGTATCGTAGTCCATAATGTCTTTATTGCAACTACTCAACTCTATTCAACTCTATAGTTGATGCAGCAATAGATAATATGTAAACTAAAGGATACTGCTGTTCTAATAAAACTTTGTTTACAAAAACAGGCTCTGGGCCAGATTCATATTATAGACTGTAATTTGCTAACCTCTGCTCTAATTTATTCCTTATTACTGATAACTACTGAATGGTATATTGTCTTTTTTTTTTTTTTTTTTTAAGACAGAATCTCGCTCTGTCACCCAGGCTGTAGTGCAATGGGGCGATCTCAGCTCACTACAACCTCTGACTCTTGGGCTCAAGCGATTCTCGTGCCTCAGCTTCCTGAATAGCTGGGATTACAGGTGCATCCCACCATGTCTGGCTAATTTTTGTATTTCTTAGTAGAGACAGGGTTTTGCCATGTTAGCCAGGGTAGTTTCAAACTCCTGACTTCAGGTGGTCTGCCTGCCCCAGCCTCCCAAAGTGCTGGGATTATAGGCATGAGCCCCCGCGCCCAGCCATATTATCTGTAATAGGACTATACCATGAATATACCATATATTATTTTTCAGTTCTCCTATAAATGGATGTCTGGATTGTTTCTAGATTTTTTGTTTGTTTTTTGGGACAGGGTTTTCCTCTGTCACTAAGACTGGAGTGCAGTGGTATGATCACAGCTCACTGGAGTCTTAAACTCCTGGGCTTAAGCAATCCTTCTGACTCAGCCACCCAAGATGCTGGGACTACAGGCATGTGCCATCACACCAGGCTAAGTTTTTAATTTTCTGTAGTGATGAGATCTCCTTATGTTCCCAGGCCGGTGTCCAACTCCTGGGCTGAGGTGATCCTCCTGCCTCGGCCTCCCAAAGTACTGGGGTTGTAGGTGAGAGCCACCACACCTGGCCTGTTTTGTTTACAGATAGTGTCTGCCTCTGTCACCCAGGCTGGAGTGCAATAGTGCTTTTATAGCTCACTGCAACCTCCAACTCCTGGACTCAAGGTGTCCTACTGCCTGAGCCTCCCAAGAAGCTGGGACTACAGGTATGTGCTACCACACCCAGCTATATTTTTTAAATTTTTTGTAGAGATAGGGGTCTCACTATGTTCCCCAGGCTGTTCTTGAACTCCTGGTCACAAGGAATCCTCCCACCTCGGCTTCGCAAAGTGGTGCGATTACAGGTGTGAGCCACTGCACCCAGCCTGTTTTCCAGTGTTTCTATTATGATAACCATGCTGCAGGAAGCATCTTGTCCATGTTGGTTTTATTTATTTATGAGGTGTACTTTTGCTTTTGTGGCCCAGGCTGGAATGCAGTGCCTCAATCTCAGCTAACGGCAGCCCCTGCCTCCTGGGTTCAAGCAATTGTCATGCCTCAGCATCTCGAGTAGCTGGGATTACAGGTGCCTGCCACCATACCTGGCTAATTTTTGTATTTTTATTAGAGACGGAGTTTCACCATGTTAGCCTGGCTAGTCTCGAACTCTTAACCTTAGGTGATCCACCTGCCTCAGCCTCGAAAAGTACTGGGATTACAGGTGTGAGCCACCACACCTGGCTCATGTTGTTTTAAATACCAAGTAGGCCAAATAAAATGTTTCAGATAGAGAATATAACCAGTTTGTGACCTCTCTCTTACGGTTTCCCTAGGAAGCCAATAGTTACTGAGAATCCAATCCACACCTAGTTCTGGACTTTGAGGTGAGACTCCATGACAGCTAGCAAGGTGAGGATGCATGAAGCCAAACACAAAAGAGTTGGAGAATGGTCTGGAAGAGTGTGGTGGCCGTGACAAATGTGCATCTGATTTCCTCAGCAGATAAAAGAGATGAGGTTGGGGAAAGACTCCATTTTTCATGTTCAATAACCATTCAAACAGTGGGTGTTAACACTGAATGACAAGTTGTAGCAAAAAAGGTCTTCAGGGTGAAGGCGATGAGCTGCTGATCTGTGCTTGCTTCTTTCCTGGCAATTCTTTGAGTTCCTTTAAAGATTTATCACTCTGTAATTAGACCCACTGGAAGAATAACAAAGGTAATAAAGGAAGAGTATCAGGGCATCTTTCCAAGAAAACTCTCTCCTTTGAGGAAGACCCAGAATAAGATTTTAAGCCTTGGTGGCAGGAAATTAACTTATTCCATTTTCCTTAAAGAATATGTCAGTAATACATGACTAGTTGAGTCTAGCTGGGTGAGTTCAGAAAAGAAATGGTGTTCTGTGTTCAGAGTTGAGGAGATTTAATTAAGGGGACTCATGCTTTGGGAATTCTTCCATTTTAAAGATTTTTAAGATTAATGTAGGTCATTATCATTCCTTTGTTTCTGTCATTTTGGAGAGCTCAAAAAATGTACGGAGCTATTACAAAGCAGCCGAACCTCAAGGTCAGCTTGCTGCAGGCTTGCTTGCTTTCTTTTCTTTCTTTCACAGGCTTGGAGCCCCGTTGTTTTGATAGGTAAAAGTTGGACCGCTCCGCCTTCTCAAAAGTCTGTAATGCAGAAGGATCAGTCCTCTGCACTGACCTGTCTCCCTGCCCCACCCTGCTATTCCGTTTCTCTTACTCTTTCAGGTCTAGGATCTTGTCTGGCAGGCTTGTGCACTGCAGCAGAGGTCTTCCCAGAGGAGGCTCAGGGACTGGGATTTTCCCTTTGCACCTAGATCAGCTCTGGCAGGCCTCTGTTGAAATGCAGGGAGAGACAGGCCGTAGCTCAAGAGCCATTCTCCTGAAATGACGCAGTAAACTGGCCATTCTAACACATGGCTCTTTCTTCCTAACTGGCAAAATTCTAATAGCATCTAGAAGAAGCTTGTCTAACCCATGACCTGGGACAGCTTTGAATGTGGCCGAACACAAATTCGTAAACTTTCTTTAAACAAGAGATTTTTTTTTTAGCTCATTAACTAGTGTTAGTGTTAGTGTATTTTATGTGTGGCTCAAGACAATTCTTCTTCCAGTATGGCCCAGGGAAGCCAAAAGATTGGATACTCCGAACTAGAAGATAATGAATACATTCCTGAAGGGCCTCCTTTTGCATAGTTTTCTTTACATGGCTTGAGATTTAGTTCTTATTGAACATCAATTAGGTATTTAGATCTCAATTTAGGATAATTGTTACAGATTGAACAATAGAAATGTGATTTTAGGCTGGGCCTGGTGGCTCATGCCTGTAATGCCAGCACTTTGGGAGGCTGAGGAGGGTGGATTGCCCGAGGTCAGGAGTTCGAGACCAGCCTGGCCATCATGGTGAAACTCACCGCCCCCCATCTGTACTAAAAATGCAAGAATTAGCTGGGTGTAGTGGCAAGCGCCTGTAATCCCAGCTACTTGGGAGGCTCAGTTAGGAGAATTGCTTCAACCTGGGAGACAGAGGTTGCAGTAAGCCAAGATCTCACCTGGGTAACAGAGCGAGATTCCATTCAAAAAAAAAGAAACGTCATTTTAGGCTGGGTATAGTGGCTCACACCGGTAATTCCAGTACTTTGGGAGCACAAGGCGGGCAGATCATCTGAGGCCAGAAGTTTGAGACCAGCCTGGCCAACATAGTGAAACCCCCTCTTTACTAAAAATACAAAAATTAGCCTGGCATGGTGGCAGGCACCTGTAATCCCAGCTACTTGGGAGGCTGAGGCGGGAGAATCACTTAGACCCGGGAGGCAGAGGTTGCAGTGAGCTGAGATTGCAGCATTGCACTCCAGCCTTGGTGACAAGTGCAAAACTCAGTCTCTGAAAAAGAAAGAAAGAAAGAAAGAAATTTTATTCTAGTGATGTTTAATGCATAAAATTAGGACTCATCCTTAATCTCTGGAATGACCCCTTGACAATGGTTTTGGATGAATCTGTATTGTTATTTTAATCCAGCTTTATATTAGTTTACAAAGTATTTCCATAGACCCAGCTACTTGGGAGGCCAAGGTGGCAGAATATTGCTTCAGCCTGGGAGGTCAAGGCTGCAGTGAGCTATCATCATGCCACTGCACTTCAGCCTAGGTGACAAAGTGAGACTGTCTTTTAAAAAGAAAAAAAAAAAAAATCCCTGCACTGAGATTTTTCGGAGTTTTGGGTCTTCATATATACCGGTAAAGTACTCTGACCTGGTTACTACCTACCCCCACTCAAAGGACCCATTTAATCCTTTCTTCTGCTCCTTGAGTTTCCAAGCACCAAATGAAATTCTCTCTTTTTTTTTGCTTTTACTTTATAAAATTTTAACACCTCCCTTCTTTTTTTTTTTTTTTTTTTGAGTTGGAGTCTTGCTCTGTCACCCAAGCTAGAGTGCAATAAAATGATCTCAGCTCACTGCAGCCTCTGTCTCCAAGGTTCAAACAATTCTCCTGCCTCAGCCTCCCAAGTAGCTGGAATTACGTGCCACCACGCCTGGCTAAATTTTTGTATTTTTTTTTAGTAGAGATGGGGTTTCACCATGTTGGCCAGGCTGGTCTCTAACTCCTGACCTCAGGTGATCCACTGGCCTTGGCCTCTCAAAGTGCTGGGATTACAGGTGTGAGCCACCACACCTGGCTCGATTTTCTTATTTGCATTCTAATTCTATTAAATTTATTGATTGATTTTGTATTTTTAGTAGACCCTGGTGGCAGGCGCCTGTAATCCCAGCTACTTGGGAGGCTGAGGCAGGAAATTTGCTTGAATTTGGGAGGCGGAGGTTGCAGTGAGCTGAGATCACTCCATTGCACTCCAGCCTGGGCGATAAGAGCAAGATTCCATCTTAAAAAAAAAAAAATTATTGATTGAATGAGTGCTTTTTATGTAATGTATTATACCACATCCTTATTTATTTGCACACATTTTGCACAAGCCAGTTTTTATTGATGACTGTGGGATTGAAAAGTATCATCAGCACAAGCTAGGAAATTCAAACACTATGAACGAGTATGCAGTGAAAAGTTTTTCCTCTTTCTCTAGGCTTCTGAGTCTCCTAGGCCCACAGTTCCCCTGCTAAGGTTACTACCTTTAGACGTATATTTCTAACAATATTGTATTCATATCAAGCATCTAGCATGCATATATCCCCCCCTTTTTTTTTCTCTGAAATCTGGGTAGATATCCCCCCTTTTGTATGTAATGTTTGTTTTTTAAATAGAGTTTCTTTTTAGAGCAGTTTTAGGTTCACAGCAAAATTAAGGAGAAGGTAGACAGATTTCCCATATACCTCTGCCACCACACATGCAGAGCCTCCCCCATTATGGACATCTCCTACCAGAGTTGTACGTTTGTTACAAGTAACAGACCTACATTGACACATTATCACCCAAGTGTGTAATTTGTATTAAGGCTTATTCTTGGTGTTATAGCTTGCAATTTTCATACCATGTAAACTATACTGTACACACTATCTCCTACTTTTTTTCACTTAACAACATATCTCAGTATAGGATTACATTTAGATTTTGATTACTACATTCTTTTTTTTATTTAATGTATATATATGATCTTTTTTTTTTTAAGAGACGGGGGGTGCCAGGCACAGTGGCTCAAGCCCGTAATCCCAGCACTTTGGGAGGCTGAGGTGGGTGGATCACGAGGTCAAGAGATCAAGACCATCCTGGCCAACATGGTGAAACCCCGTCTCTACTAAAAGTACAAAAAAATTAGCCGGGTGTGGTGGCGTGCGCCTGTAGTCCTAGCTACCCCAGAGGCTGAGGCAGGAGAATTGCTTGAACTCGGGAGGCAGAGGTTGCAGTGAGCCGAGATCAGGCCACTGCACTCCAGCCTAGTGCCTGGCCACAGAGCAAGACTCTGTCTCCAAAAAAAAGAAGAGGTTTCACTATGTTGCCCAGGCTGGAGTGCAGTGGCTATTCACAGGTGCAATCCCGCTACTGATCAGCTCGGGAGTTCTGACTTGCTCCGTTTCTGACCTGGGCCAGTTCACCCCTCCTTAGGCACCACATTCTTTTTAATAACTGCATAGGATTCCACATATATTAAATATATTTAATTTAATCAGTCTTCTCTTGATGGGAATCAGGGTTGCCCACAATCTGTTGCTACCGCAACAGATATCCTTGTATATATGTCATTGTTTAAGATATGTATCTTCAGGATAAATTCTTAGAAATACAATTGCTAGATCAAAAGTTATATACATTCTAAATATTGATAGATAGTTCCAAATTGCTCTACCCAGAGGTTGGGGTAGTTCAACAGGTTATAGAAGCTCAACAGAATATAAGACTTGATTTCATTCTGTTGTGTAAGATGGAGTGCAGTGACACAATCATAGCTCACTGCAGCCTTGAACCCCTGGGCTCAAGCAATCCTTCTGCCTCAGCTTCCTGATTAGCTAGGAGTACAGGCACACATTACCACCCCTGGCTAATTTTTTTTTTTTTTTTTACTTTATTTATTTTGAAACAGAGTCTTGCTCTGTTGTCCAGGCTGGAGTACAGTGGTACAGTCTTGGCTCTCTGCAACTGCTGCCTCCCAGGCTCAAGCGATTCTTGTGTGTGCCTCAGCCTCCCAAATACCTGGGATTACAGGCACCTGCCCCCACGCCCAGCTAATTTTTGTATTTTTTGTAGAGATAGGGTTTAACCACATTGGCCAGGCTGGTCTCAAACTCCTGGCCACAAGTGATCCGTCCACCTTGTCCTCCCAAAGTGCTGGAATTACAGGTGTAAGCAACCGAGGCTGGTCATTATTTTTATTTTATTTATTTTTGAGATAGCATCTCAGTCTGTCATCCAGGCTGAAGTGCAGTGGTGTGATCACAGCTGACTCTACCCTCAACCTCCTGGGCTGAAGTGCAGTGGTGTGATCACAGCTGACTCTACCCTCAACCTCCTGGGCTGAAGTGCAGTGGTGTGATCACAGCTGACTATACCCTCAACCTCCTGGGCTGAAGCAGTCCTCCCATCTCAGCTTTTCAAGTAGCTAAGGCATGAACCAATGTGCCCGGCTAATTGACTTTTTTTTTTTTTGATAGAGATTGGGGCTCACTATGTTGCCCAGGCTAGTCTCAACCTGTACTCAAGTGATCTTCTGACTTCATCCTCCCAAAATGCTGGGATTACAGATGTGAGCTACTGCATACAGCCTAATTAAAAAAATTTTTGGATACAGAGTCTTACTTAGTTACCCAGGCTGGTCTCAAACTCCTGGCCTCAGCAAACTCCTGCCTCGACCTCCCAGAGTAAGACCCAGACTTTTAAAAGATTTCAGCTGCCTCAGCCTATAGCATAAGATCAAATATTGATTGAGAAGAGGATGGGCTAGAGTCCGCAGTGGCCTGTACCCATACCCTTCCGTACTGGTGGAATACAGTTTTTTATTTTTACCACTGAAGCTGGTTAATTCCTGTGAGGAAATATGCAATGTAGTAATGTTACCAGATATTGCTGTCAGGTTACCAAGGTGAAGATTATTTAGGTGTGTTAGCTTCTGTCAGGCAGCCCCCAATAACAACAATACTGTGCTTATTTACTTTTGCTTTTTTTCTAGGTCCTTAGCATTCTGATACATTTTGAATTGACACCTCTCAAGATTGACTGGGTCAGAGTTCATCATGTCAAAGTTGAAAAGCTCAGAGTCGGTCAGGGTGGTGGTTCGCTGTCGGCCCATGAATGGCAAGGAAAAGGCTGCTTCATATGACAAAGTGGTGGATGTGGATGTTAAACTGGGGCAGGTGTCTGTGAAGAACCCCAAAGGGACGGCCCATGAAATGCCCAAGACCTTCACCTTTGACGCAGTCTATGACTGGAATGCCAAGCAGTTTGAACTGTACGATGAGACATTCCGACCGCTTGTTGACTCCGTCCTGCAAGGTTTCAATGGAACCATTTTTGCCTATGGACAAACTGGGACGGGAAAGACCTACACAATGGAAGGAATCCGTGGTGACCCGGAAAAACGAGGAGTCATTCCCAACTCATTTGACCACATCTTCACCCACATCTCTCGATCCCAGAATCAACAGTACCTGGTCAGGGCTTCTTACTTAGAGATCTACCAGGAGGAGATCCGAGATCTGCTCTCAAAGGATCAGACCAAAAGGCTTGAGCTCAAAGAGAGGCCTGACACAGGAGTGTATGTGAAAGACCTGTCTTCCTTTGTCACCAAGAGTGTGAAGGAGATAGAGCACGTGATGAATGTGGGGAACCAGAACCGTTCTGTCGGTGCTACCAACATGAACGAGCACAGCTCACGTTCCCATGCAATTTTCGTTATCACTATTGAGTGCAGTGAGGTGGGCCTCGATGGTGAAAACCACATCCGTGTAGGGAAATTGAACCTTGTAGATCTTGCTGGCAGCGAACGGCAAGCCAAGACTGGCGCACAAGGGGAAAGATTAAAAGAAGCTACCAAGATCAACCTCTCCCTTTCCGCTTTGGGTAACGTCATCTCTGCTCTGGTGGACGGCAAAAGCACTCACATTCCATATCGGGACTCAAAGCTTACCAGGCTCCTCCAAGATTCCCTTGGTGGCAATGCTAAGACTGTGATGGTGGCCAATGTGGGGCCTGCCTCTTACAATGTAGAAGAGACTCTGACCACTCTGCGATATGCCAACCGTGCCAAAAACATTAAGAACAAACCAAGGGTCAATGAGGACCCCAAGGATGCCCTCCTTCGAGAATTCCAGGAAGAAATTGCTCGGCTCAAGGCCCAGCTGGAAAAACGGTCCATAGGCAGGAGGAGGAGGCGAGAGAAGCGGAGGGAAGGTGGTGGCAGTGGTGGGGGTGGGGAAGAGGAGGAGGAGGAGGGAGAAGAGGGTGAGGAGGAAGGGGATGATAAGGATGATTACTGGCGGGAACAGCAAGAAAAACTGGAGATTGAGAAACGGGCCATTGTAGAGGATCACAGCTTGGTTGCAGAGGAGAAGATGAGGCTACTGAAGGAGAAGGAGAAGAAGATGGAGGACCTGCGGCGGGAGAAGGATGCTGCCGAGATGCTGGGCGCCAAGATCAAGGTACCACAGTCATACCCTTCCTTAGGCCCTTGATATCCAGTACTCAATAAACGTCTGTTTAATTGACATGAATATGATTTTTTCCCATTTACAAAAATGAAAATGGAATTAATAATGAGACTGTTACATATGCACATAGTGTAAAGAACAGCAATGAAAGTAACACCCATGTACCCCCCACCCAGTGTAAGAAATAGAACAACATCCTTTTTTTATTTTTGAGATGGATTTTCATTCTTGTCACCCAGGCTGGCGTACAATGGTGTGATCTCGGCTCACTGCAACGTCCGCCTCCTGGGTTCAAGTGATTCTCCTGCCTCAGCCTCCCAAGTACCTAGGATTACAGGTGCCCGCAACCACACTGGGTTAATTTTTGCATTTTTGGTAGAGCCAGGGTTTCACCTTGTTGGCCTGGCTGGTCTCAAACTCCTGACCTCAGGTAATCTGTCTGTCTCGGCATCCCCAATGCTGGGATCACAGACATGAGCCTCTATGTCTGGCTTTTTTTTTTTTTTCTTTTTTCTTTCTTGCTTTTTTTTCTTTTTGGAAACAGAGTCTTACTCTGTCAACCAGGCTGGAGTGCAGTGGCCCAATCACTGCAGCCTCAACCTCCCAAGCTCAAACCCTCATCCTCCTACCTCAGCCTCCCAAGTAGCTAGGACTATAGGCATGCAACTTCGCCTGGCTAAATTTTTAAAATTTTTTGTAGAGACACAGTCTCACTATGTTGTCCAGGCTCTTCGCGAACTCCTGGGCTCAACTGATTCAATGATTTTCCCATCTCAGCCTCCCAAAGTGCTGGGATTCCAGGCCAGAGCCACCGAACCCAGCTGACACGCATATTTTTAGTAGCTCATTGTGTTCCTCTTCCCCAGAGAGAACCATCATCCTGAGTTCAGTGGTTGTTGTTTCCTTGTTTTTTTCTTATAGTTTTAGCTTGTACACATATATCTCTAAAGAAAACATGGTTTCGTTTCACATAATTTTTTGCTTTTATATAAATGGAATCCCACTCATGCCATTTGCTTTTATTTGTGCAACATTATGTTCATGAGATTTATCCACGTTGATGCCTGAAGCTGCGGTTCATTCATTATTACTGTTACAAGGATTCCATGGTATTCCATCCTCCTGATATACGGGTTTCCAGTTCCTGCTGTGAATGCTCTTGTGCTTGGCTTCAGGAGACATGGACGTGCATGATTGTCTTGTCTGGCACTGTTAGGTCTTAGGGTATTTGCAGCTTCAACTTCTCTAGACAAGGACAAGTTTTCTCAAGTGGTTGTGCAGATTGAAGCATCTACCAGCAGGATATGAGTTCTGGCTGCCCCTCATCCTTCCCAGCACTTGTGATGATCAGACTAATGTTTGCATGTAGAATAGCCTCTCAGTGCAGTTTCAGTATGCAGTACCCTGATCACACAAGATACAGAACACTTCCATCCCCCCAAAAATGTCCTCACGCTACTTTCTTGTCGTCAGCCTCCTCTCCCAACCCCTGGGTGCTAATATATTTCCTTACATCGACTCCATTTTCCACCCAATGGCTATTAGCATTCGCGAGTGTGTAGGCTACCATTGTTTTGAGTCTTCTTTCTGGTGGCAATGCACTGTGCCTGCAGGTGCCTGGACTCTGGGCTCCACTGGGCTTTAATGGCAGAGGAGAGTGCAAAGGGAGACTTGGAGGTCTGAGGATGGCCGCAGGCCAACCGCAAGCCAGAATTCCTTGGAAGTGTTGAGTTCTGTTTTATTGAATTCATGTCAACTTTGATTTCTATCCTAAAACGTCTCCGTATTTACAGATTTTAAAGTTATAAGTTCTCTTTGCCTCCCTCCTACCCCCACTATATGAAGCTGTAGTGTTTTCTGTCATCAGTGGCTTCATTAGTGGCCCTTTCACAGAGCTGGGTGCTATTGTACTTCAGAGGCAGGGTTCTTAAAACCTTGGAAGTCCCTTCCAGGACTTTTAAGACCTAATGTGAAATGCAGTCATATACAACACAGTTAGGAGATAACTTTGTTCCAGGGAGGGGCTCTGAGACGCCATTATGTCAAAGCCTCCTCACTGCTGCACTTGCACTGTGTGAGTGGCTGTACCCATATTTTGTTCTGTTTTGTTTTGTTTTGAGGTAGGGTTTCACTCTGTCACCCAGGTTGGAGTGCAGTGGTGCAGTCTTGGCTCACTGCAGCCTTGACCTCCCAGGCTCAAGCAATCTTTCTACCTCAGCCTCTGAGTATCTAGGACTATAGGCCCACACCACCATGTCCAGCTAATTTTGTTTTTTTGTAGAGACAAAGGCTCACTGTGTTGCCCAGGCTGGTCTTGAACTTCTGGACTCAAGCAGCCCTCCACCTTAGTCTCCCAAAGTGCCAGGGCTGCAGGTGTGAGCCTCTAACTCATATGGCAACACAGAACTAGACCCTGTCTTTAAAAAACTTTTTAAAGTCCCACAAAGTCTGAATTCTGTCCCGCCAGTGTGCCTCTCCCATTAATGACTGTCTTTTCCTCATGATGGCATCTGGGGCCATATGGTTAAAGCCTGCTTGCTTGTCTGTTGCTCAGTGGATTGTGAGCTTTATGATTCACGTTCACATTGCATCTCTAGGACATAACATAAAGGAGCTGCTTAATATGTTCTAAGCGGGGTTAATACTTTGTAGAAACCAGCAAAAGATTTTTTTGTTAAAGCTGAAATTCATGTGTCTGGAGAAGCTGTATTTTCAGTGTTACCAAGAAGCCTCTAGTGAAGCTGCCGCAGTCCCTCACCATTGATGGATGGGTACAGCTGAGCATAGTGTATTTTTTCCCAGAGTTTGTCCCTTTTGGCTCAGTCCTGAGGTCTTTATCTTTCACAGGCTCCCCTGTGAGGAGTTATGTTCTGAGGGAAACCATTCACGAGATGGATTCTACTTTGTTTCTCACTCAGGCTATGGAGAGTAAGTTGCTTGTTGGAGGAAAAAACATAGTAGATCATACGAATGAACAGCAGAAAATCCTGGAGCAGAAACGACAGGAAATTGCAGAGCAGGTAACTTTTCATTCTTTTTCAGGGAGAATGGGATGGGGTAGGGTGTATTTATGCTGTAGAGCAAACTTCTCTCATATTAGACTCTCTTCAAAGAGAATGAGCAAGGTGTATATGCCTCATCCTAGCTGGAGACTCTGGTCCTAGGTTGGGGAACCCAGCATAGACACAGTCTCTAAGAGCAAGCTGATGAATTTTGTCATGTTGCTCAGAAACGTCGAGAAAGAGAAATCCAGCAACAGATGGAAAGTCGAGATGAGGAGACCTTGGAACTTAAAGAGACATACAGCTCATTGCAGCAAGAGGTGGACATCAAGACCAAAAAACTCAAAAAGGTATGAAAGGAATGAGGCCAGATGGAGGTGCCTTGAGATTTAGGGAAAGGGAGAACGCTATGCTCCCTTCTCACCTGCCTCTCCCCTCGTTCCAGCTCTTCTCCAAGCTTCAGGCAGTGAAGGCTGAGATCCACGACCTCCAAGAAGAACACATCAAGGAGCGCCAAGAGCTAGAGCAGACTCAGAATGAGCTCACCAGGGAGCTGAAACTCAAGTAAGTGCCAGACCTTCCAAGGTGCCCCCAAGCCACTAGCTGAGTCATTGGTCTTGTTTGTTTAGTTAGAAGCAGCCCTGGCTGGGTGTGGTGGCTCACACCTGTAATCTCAGCACTTTGGGAAGCCCAGGCGGGAAGATCACCTGAGGTCAGGAGTTCAAGACCAGCCTGGCCAACATGGTAAAACCCCATCTCTACTAAGAAATATAAAAATTAGCTGAATGTGGTGGCAAATGCTTGTAGTCCCTTGGGAAGCTGAGATAGGAGAATCACTTGAACCCAGGAGGCAGAGATTGCAGTGAGCTGTTATCGTGCCACTGCACTCCAGCCTAGGCAACAGAGCAAGACTTACATCTCATCTCCAAAAAAAAAAAAAAAAAAGAAAAGAAAAATAATAGAAACAGCCCTGAGGACAGGGTCCTTCTCCAGCTTATCTCCTGCTACCCCATCTTCTGTTCATTCCTGAGAAAGTCACTTTCCATCTCTGGATCCCATCTGTTAACCAAATGACTTCACAGGTGATCAAGTTCTCTTCCAACCCTGCCTTCTCAAAGCTTTTAAAGATTCTGGTCTTACATCTGTCTGATGATAAGAGGGAATCTTTTATTAACTTGACTTTTTATTATGACAGTTTTCTGAATGGTATAATGAATACCCAAGTACCCATCACCCAGATTCAAGGATTAACAAGCTTTTACCATCTATCTTTCATAAAAATATTTTGAAGCAAATCTTACCTCATGTTATCTCATTCCTACATACTTACATATATGATCACAGTGGGTTTTTTTTGAGACAGAATCTCGCTCTGTCACCCAGGCTGGAGTACAGTGGCACAATCACAGTTCGCTGCAGCCTCTAACTCGTGGGCTCAAACAATCCTCCCACCTCAGCCTCCCAGGTTGCTGGGACTACAGGTGTGTGCCATTATGCCCAGCTAATTTAAAAAAAAAAAAATTTATGGAGATGGGGTCTTTCTCTGTTGCCTAAGCTGATCTCAAACTCCTGGGCTCAGGTGATCCTCCTGTTTCCTCCCAAAGTGCTGGGATTATAAATTTGAGCCCCCACACCCAGCCCACAATGCTGTTTTTAAAACAGCTTAGTTGAGACATACTTCACATACCATACGTTTCACATATTTAAAGTGTACAAATCAGGCCAGGCATGGTGGCTCATACCTGTAATCCCAGCACTTTGGGAGGCCTAGATGAGTGGATCACCTGAGACCAGGAGTTCATGACCAGCCTAGCTAACATGGTAAAATCCTGTCTCTACTAAAAATCCAAAAATTAGCTGGGTGTGGTGGTGCCCACCTGCAATCCTAGCTACTCGGGGGCTGAGGCAGTAGAATCACTTGAACCTGGGAGGTGGAGGTTGCAGTGAGCTGAGATCACACCGCTTTGCTCCATCTGGGTGAGAGAGCGAGATTTTTGTCTCAAAAATAAAAATTTAAAAATTTAAAAATGATAAAGTACACAATCAGTGTATATATATACATGCATGCATGGGACTGTGAAACTACCACTACAATTTAATTTTAGAACATTTTTATCACCCTCCTCCAAAAGAAACTCTACCAGTTAACTAACAGTCACTCTTCATTACCCACTTTCCCAACCCAAAGTAATCTCTTATCTGCTTCCTGTCTCAATGGATTTGCCTATTCTGGCCATCTCATATAAATGGAATCATACACTATGTGGCCTTTTGTGCCTGGCATCTTTTGCTTAGCAAGATGCTTTCATGGATCATGCAGCAGATATCTGGTAGTCCCAACATCACTTGTTCTTTATTATGACTGAATAATATTCCACTGTATGAATAGGCCACATATTTATTTATTTTTCAGTTTATACACTTTCACATTATTTCTAGTCTTCAGCTGTAATGGATAATACTTCTTTTTTTTGTTTGTTTTTTGGTTTTTTTGAGACGGAGTTTTGCTCTTTTTCCCAAGCTGGAGTGCAGTGGTGTGATCTCAGCTCATTGCAACCTCTGCCTTCCAGTTTCAAGCAATTCTCCTGCCTCAGCCTCCCAAGTAGTTGAGATTACAGGCACCCGCCACCACACCCAGCTAATTTTTTTGTATTTTTAGTAGAGACAGGGTTTCACCATGTTGGCTAGGCTGGTCTCGAACTCCTAACCTTGTGGTCTGCCCGCTTTGGCCTTCCAAAGTGCTGGGATTACAGGCATTAGCCACTGCACCCACACTCCTGGCTCTTTTTTTTTCTTTTTTTTTTGAGATGAAGTCTTGCTCTGTTGCCAGGCTGGAGTGCCGTGGTGCAATCTCTGCTCACTGCAACTTCCACCTCCCGGGTTCAAGTGATTCTCCTGCCTCAGCCTCCCAAGTAGCTGAGACTACAGGTGTGCACCACCACGCCCAGCTAATTTTTGTGTTTTTAGTAGAGACAAGGTTTCACCATCTTGGCCAGGATAGTCTCGTTCTCTTGACCTCGTGATCCACCTGCCTCAACCTCCCAAAGTGCTGGGATTACAGGTGTGAGCCACCGTGCCCAGCCTATGGATAATACTTCTATAAACATTCATGTATAAGTTTTTATATGGATGTGTGTTTTCATTTCTCTGGGATATATTCATTGGAGTGGAATTGCTGGGTCATATGGTAGCTCAGTGTTTAGCTTTTTGAGAAAACGCCAAACCGTTTTCCACAGTGGCTGCACAATTTACATTTCTACCACCAATTTCTCTACATCCTTTTTTTTTCTTTGAGACAATCTCATTCTGTCACCCAGGCTGGGATGCAGTGGTGCAATCTCAGCACACTGCAACCTCCACCTCCTGGGTTCAAGCGATCCTCCCACATCAGCCTCTGGAATAGCTGGGACTACAGGGGCAGGCCATCCCACTTAGCTAATTTTTGTATTTTTTGTAGAAATGGGATTTTACCATATTGTCCAGGCTGGTCTCAAATTCCTGGGCTCAAGGGACCTGCCTGACTCAGCCTCCCAAAATGCTGGGATTACAGGTGTGAGCCACCGTGCCAGCCTCTCCACATCCTTGTCAATACTTGTTATGGCCTGTCTTTTTTTGTTATAGACATCCTAATGGATGTGAAGTGGTACTTCATTATGGTTTTGATTTGCATTTCCCTAATAACTGATGATGTTGAACATCCTTTCATGTGCTTATTGGCCATTCGTGTGTCTTTGGAGAAATACCTATTCAAATCCTCTGCCCATTTTAAAAATGGGGTTGATTTTTGTAATTAAGGTTTTTGTTTGTTTGTTTGTGTCTGTGTGTGTTTTGAGCCAGAGTCTTGCTCTGTCATCCAGGCTGGAGTCCAGTGGTGCAATCTTGACTTATTGCAACCTCTACCCTGCTGGTTTCAAGTGATTCTCATGCCTCAGCCTCTCGAATAGCTGGGATACAGGTTCCCGCCACCATGCCCAGCTGATATTTGTATTTTTAGTAGAGATGGTGTTTCACCATATTGCCCAGGCTGATCTTGAACTTGAACTCCTGACTTTAGGTGATCGACCCGCCTTGGCCTCCCAAAGTGCTGGGATTATAGGAGTGAGCCACCGCACCCAGCCAATAATTAAGTTTTAAGAGTTCTTTTTCTTTTTCTCTTATTGAGACAGAGTCTGGCTCTGTCACCCAGGCTGGAGTGCAATGGTGCAAACTCAGCTCACTGCAGCCTCCACCTCTGGGGTTCAAGTGATTCTCCTGCCTCAGCCTCCCAAGTATCAGGGACAACAGGCATGTGCCACCATGACCAGCTGATTTTTATATTTTTAGTAGAGACAGGGTTTCACCATGTTGGCCAGGCTGGTCTCGAACTCCTGACCTCAGGTGATCCACCTGCCTTGGCCTCCCAAAATGCTGGGATTACAGGCATGAGCCACCATACCTAGCCAAGTTTTAAGAGCTCTTTATATTAATATATTATGGATACCACTCCCTTGCCAGATTCATGATTCAAAGATACTTTCTGTTGCTCTGTGAGTTGTTTTTTTTTAAAGATGGGGTTTCACCATGATGGCCAGGCTGGTTTTGAACTCCTGACCTCAGGTGATCAACCCACCTCGGCCTCCCAAAGTGCTAGGATTACAGGCATGAGCCACCACGCCCAGCCTCTGTGAGTTGTTTTTAAACTTTCTTGATGGTATTACTTATAGCACAAAAGATTTCCATTGTGATGTTGCCCAATTTAATTCTATTTTCTTTTGTTTATTGTACTTTTGGTATTGTATCTATCTAGATTTGCCTTTTCTGGACCTTTCGTATAAATTTATAAATGGAATAATACTGGAGTAATGCGGCCTTTTGTTACTGCTTTCTTCCACTGTGTGTATGTGTGTGTGTGTGTATGTGTTTTCTTGAGTGTTTTTTTTTAGAGATAAAGCCTTCTTCTGTGAAACAGACTGGAGTGCAGTGGCGCCATCATAGCTCACTGCAGCCATGACCTGCCGGGTTCAAGTGATTTTCCTGTTTGAGCCTCCTGAGTAGCTGGGACTTCAGATGCATGCTAGCACACTGGCTAATTTTAAAATTATTTTTATAAGGGTGGGTCTTGCTGTGTTGCCAAGGCTAGTATGATATTTTCAACAGTCTTCCATGTTGTGGCATGTATCAGTACTTTATTCATTTTTTATGGCCAGATAATATTCTATTGTATAAATATATAACATTTTATTTATCCATTCATTATTTGATAGACATTTGGGTTATTTCTACTTTTGGGTGTTATGAGTAGTGCTGCCATGAACATTCATGTACAAGTGTTTTTGTGGACGTATGTTTCATTGTCTTAGATCTTCTAGAGGCTTATAGTTTTAGGTCTTACATTTAGGGCTGTGAGCCATTTGAGTTAATTTCTGTGTATGGTGTGAAGTAGGGTTTCAAGTGCAGTGTTTTGGATGCAGATATCCAGTTGTCCCAGCACCATTTGTTGAAAGAGCTCTTCACTCCCCATTTCATTGTCTTGGTATACTTATTGAAAGTTGCGGCCAGGCATGGTGGCTCTCACCTGTCATCACAGCAGTTTGGGAGGCCAAGGAGTAGGGCGGATCACGAGGTCAACAGATCGAGACCATCCTCGTCAACATGGTGAAACTCCGTCTCTACTAAAAAATACAAAAATTAGCTGGGCATGGTGGCGCACGCCTGTAGTCCCAGCTACTCGGGAGGCTGAGGCAGGAGAATTGCTTGAACCCAGGAGACGGAGGTTGCGGTGAGCCGAGATCGCGCCATTGCACTCCAGCCTGGGTAACAAGAGCAAAATTCCGTCTCAAAAAAAAAGGCAGTTGACCATAAATGTAAGCATTTATTTCTTTTAATACTGTTAATTACTGTAGCTTTGTAGTAAGTTTTGAAATCAGGGAATGTGAGTCCTCCAAGCTTCTTCTTCTTTTTCAAGAGTGTTTTAAGCCCTTGCATTTCCATATTCAAGCATACCTTGTTTTATTGCACTCTGCTTTATTGTACTTCACAGATATTACATTTTCTACAAATTGAAGGTTTGTGGAAACCCTGCAAAGAGCAAATCTGTTGGAACCATTTTTTTTTTTTTTTTAGATGGAGCCTCACTCTGTCACCAGGCTGGAGTGCAGTGGCACGATCTCAGCTCATTGCAACCTTCACCTCTTAGGTTCAAGCGATTCTCCTCCCTCAGCCTCTCAAGTAGCTGGGACTACAGACATGCATCACCACACCCAGCTAATTTTTATATTTTTAGTACAGAGTTTCACCATGTTGGCCAGGATGGTCTCAATCTCCTGACATCGTCATCTGCCCACCTTGGCCTCCCAAAGTTCTGGGATTGCAGTTGTGGGCCACCATGCCTGGCTGTTGGCACCATTTTTTCAATGGCATATGCTCACTTCATGTCTCTGTGTAAGCATTTCTTAGCAATAAAGTATTTTTACAGTCTGTACTTTTTTTAGACAAAATAGTATTTAATAGACTACAATATAGTGTAAACGTAACTTTTATATGCACTGGGAAAAATTGTGTTATGTGCTTTATTACGATACTTATTTTATTGCAGTGGTCTGAAACCAAACCCCCAGTATCTCTGAGGTATGCCTCTACATTTTAAAACTAGCTCATCAATTTCTGCAAACAAAGCCAGCTGGGATTTTGATATTGATCGTGTTGAATCTGTAGATCAATTTTGGCAATATTGTCATCTTAACAGTATCAAGTATTCAGATCCATGAACATGAGATGTCTTTCCATTTATTTATTATTTCTTTAATTTTTCTCAAGAATGTTTTGAGTTTTCAAAGTACAAGACTTGTACTTCTTTTGTTAAATCTATACCTAAGGGTTTTTTGGGTGCTTTGTATATGACATTGTTTTCTTAATTTTATTTTTGGAATATTAATTACTAGTATATAAAAATATCAGCTGGGCACAGTGGCTCACACCTGTAATCCCAGCACTTTGGGAGGCCAAGGTGGATGGATCACCTGAAGTCAGGAGTTCAAGGCCACCCTGGCCAATATGGTGAAACCCTGTCTCTATAAAAAATAGAAATTAGTTGGGCGTGATGCTGGGTGCCTGTAATCTCAGCTACTGGGGGAGCTGTGACAGAAGAATTGCTTGAACCCTGGAGGCAGAGGTTGCAGTGAGCTGAGATTGTGCCATTGCACTATAGCCTAGGCAACAGAGTGAGACTCCATCTCAAAAAAAAATTTTATATATATATATATATTTGGTTTTTGTCTACATGATATTTTACACCTAAAAAAATTAAGTTTCTTAGTATTTTCTAGTAACCAATCCACATTTAGATTTTCTTGGTTTGTTCATATTAGGATCTACATATTAGGACTACATGTTACATTTGGTTATTAAATCTCTTAGACTTATTTTAATCTGAGGCAATTCTTTTTATTTTAAAAAATATTTTTCAGCGAGGTGTGGTGGCTCACGCCTGTAATCCCAGCACTTTGGGAGGCCAAGGCAGGTGAATCATGAGGTCAGGAGTTCAAGAGCAGCCTGGCCAACATGGTGAAACCCTGTGTCTACTAAAAATACAAAAATTAACTGAGTGTGGTGGCATGCACCTGTAATCTCAGCTACTTGGGAGGCTGAGGCAGGAGAATTGCTTAAATCTAGATGGCAGAGTTTGCAATGAGCCAAGATTGTGCCACTGCACTCCTGCCGGGGCAACAAGAGCAAAACTCCATCTCAAAAATACATGTTTATATATATTTTTTCTTTCATAGTTGACTTGTTGAAAAGACTGAGTCAGATAGCCTGTAGAAATAGCCCACATTGTAGGTGGGAGTGGTGGCATGTGCCTGCAGTTCCAGCTATTTGGGAAGCTGAGGCAGGAGGATTGCTTGAGCCCAGGAGTTCAAGGCTGCAGTGAACCAAGATTATGCTACTGCACCCCGGTCGACCAAGGGAGACACCAATTCAAAAAAAAAAAAGAAATATACTGCATTCTGGATTTGTTGGTCTCTTTCCTCATGGTGTCAATTAACTTGTATCTCTATCCCCTTTATTAGTTTTAACTAAAAGCTATCTCTAAAGCACTGGTTCCCAACCTTGGCTACAAACTGAGAAGTTTTTTTTTTTTTTTTTTTTGAGACGGAGTTTCACGTTACCCAGGCTGGAGTGCAATGGCGCGATCTCGGCTCACCGCAACCTCCGCCTCCTGGGTTCAGGCAGTTCTCCCGCCTCAGCCTCCTGAGTAGCTGGGATTACAGGCACGCGCCACCATGCCCAGCTAATTTTTTGTAGTTGTAGTAGAGACGGGGTTTCACCATGTTGACCAGGATGGTCTCGATCTCTTGACCTCGTGATCCACCCGCCTCGGCCTCCCAAAGTGCTGGGATTACAGGCTTGAGCCACCGCGCCTGGCCTCAAACTGAGAAGTTTTAAACATTAGTGATGTCTGGGCCCCACCTCAGAGATTCTGATTTAATTGGTCTAGGGCAGTAGTCCTTAAACTTCAGCAGGCATCAGAATTACCTGAAGGGATTGTTACACAGATTGCTTGGTATCACACCCAGAGGCTGATTCAGAAAGGCTGGGGCAGGGCCTGAGAATTTTCATTTCTAATAGGTTCCAGGTATTGCTTCTGCTGGTTTGGTGAATGTATTTTGAGAACTCTTAATGATCTCTCATGAGGTCTGGGCAAGATATTTTTTGAAACTCTGTAGGTAATATGAATGTGCAGCCTGGCTTGAGAAATGCGGAGCTAATGGTTTCAGCCAACAGGTGATCTTTGTCTGGATCCATGATTTCATTAGTGGGGTGACAAATGACCATGCCTGGCCAAAGAAGAACTTTTCCTCTTTTTTTTTTTTTTTTGGAGACGAAGTCTCACTCTGTCGCCCAGGCTGGAGTGCAGTGGCACGATCTTGGCTCACTGCAACCTCTGCCTCCCAGGTTCAGGCAATTCTCCTGCCTCAGTCTCCTGAGTAGATGGGATTACAGGCGTGTGCCACCACGTGCAGCTAATTTTTGTATTTTTAGTAGAGACCAGGTTTCACCATGTTGGTCAGGCTGGTCTTGAACTCCTGACTTCATGATCCACCCGCCTCGGCCTCCCAAAGTGCTGGGATTACAGGCGTGAGCCACTGCGCCCAGCAGAAGAACTTTTCAAAGGGATTCTTTTAATGACCAAATTTTAAATTTGGAAAAGAGCCCTTAAAATTAAATGTGGGCCACATGTGGTGGCTCATGCCTATAATCCCAGCACTTTGGGAGGCTGAGGTGGGTAAATTGCCTGAGCTCAGGAGTTTAAGACCAGCCTGGGTAACATGGTGAAACCCTGTCTCTACTAAAAATACAAAAAAAATTAGCCAGGCATGGTGGCGTGTGCCTGTAATTTCAGTTACTCCGGGGGCTGAGGCACGAGAATCACTTGAACCGAGAGATGAAGGTTGCGGTATGCTGAGATCGCACCACTTTACATCCATCCTGGGTGACAGAATGAGACTGTCTCCAAAAATATTAATTAAATGTATGTGTCGGTCAGTCCTCTTTGTAGGTATGTACCTCTAGAAAAACAATCAGGACAAAATATACCAAAATATTAATAATATTTATCTCAGGATAGTGAAATTGTGAGTAAATTATGTTTTTTACATTTTCTTCTTCTTTTTTTTTTTTTTTTGAGACAGATTATTGCTGTGTCACCCAGGCTGGAGTGCAGTGGCACAATCTTGGCTCATTGCCACCTCTGCCTCCCAGGTTCAAGTGAATCTCATGCTTTAGCCTCCAAAGTAGCTTGGATTACAGGTCAACCACACATGGCTAATTTTTATATTTTTAGTAGAGACAGGGTTTTGCCATGTTGGTCAGTCTGGTCTCGAACTCCTGACCTCAGGGGATCCACCAAAATATTTTTTTTCTAAGGAATCTATTTTCATTATTATATCTCTTTTTATTTATTTTTTTTTTTTGGATGGAGTTTTAGCCTAGGCTGGAATGCAATGGCTCACTGCAACCTTCGCCCTCTAAGTTCAAGCAATTCTCCTGCCTCAGCCTCCCGAGTAGCTAGGATTATAGGTGCCCATCACCACACCTGGCTAATTTTTGTATTTTCATAGAAACGGGATTTCACCATGTTGGCCAGGCTGGTCTCAAACTCCTGACTTCAGGTGATCCACCCGCCTTGGCCTCCTGAAGTGCTAGGATTACAGGCGTGAGCCACCATGCCCAGCCTGTATCTCTTTTTATATCTTTTGAGTAAACAGTGAGTCAGCCTGTTTCTCACAGTACCCTATACTAGTCTGTTCTGTTTTCTCTGTGTCCCTTCCACGTTATTTCCTCTTAGCATTGTTTTGTCTTGAGGCTTTAAAAGAATAAAGGCAGAGATGTAACAGGAGACAGTCATCACCATAGAGAGACACAACCAGTGGGTTCCAGTTTCCTTGTTTGATGTGTTTCCTGGGCACTTATCAGGCAGAGACTATACATAGGAATGGTCTTCATTCTCAGTGCTCTCAGGGACTGAAATCCATTCAGTCCTGCTTTTTATCTTGATCAGTAAGAAAGGGAAAATTTCCAGCTTGAACAACAAGCCATGGGATTGGAGTAAGGCAGCTTAATTTATTCTGTTTTTGGCATTTTGGAAGTTAATAACCTTGGTTAGCAGCACCTGTGGCCCTCTCAAAGATACTTCAGGTAGCATCTGTTCACTCCAGTATAGCCCAGGCATCACCTCACTCTTCAGCCCATTCACATCCTGCCCCTTCCCAGGCAGAAGCGACCTCTCCATATTTCTAAGACAGACCACTCTCAGTGCCTGTTATACCTAACAGAGCTGCACCATTACCTTTTGTTGCAGGCAGGAACCAGATGTCTTTGTGTCTGTATCTCAGCTCTTTATATGCTGCTAGGTCCATAGTACCTGCTGAGTAAATGTTTGCTGTGTGCCTTGACTCTTACCTAATTACTCACCATGCATGAGACCAGATAGCCGTCACTTCATGTGTATTCTGTATCTGTTTTCACCTATGTTACGTTATGTTACAGGCATCTTATCATAGAAAACTTTATCCCTCTGGAAGAAAAAAGTAAAATTATGAATAGAGCTTTCTTTGATGAAGAGGAAGATCATTGGAAACTACATCCTATAACCAGACTGGAGTAAGTCACTATTAACTTGTATATTTTCAAGTATGGGGCAGGAAAAGAATGTTGATGACAAGACACCTTCGATCAACAAAGGGGTATGGTAAGAACACATTTTGGCTCATTGAAACTCAAAACCCATTGTATTTCTGATTTTGTAGGTGCCATAGATCCACCAGGTGAAAGTTTGATGATGAGAGTGGTTTTAGGAATTGGGAGACTTTGTCACTAGTGAGCAAGTGACTTTTCCAAAGTTCCTGCATTTCTGTTTCCCCATCTGTGAAGTGAAATATGCTAGGCCACATGAGGGCAATTCAGAGCTGTTTGTGTGTCATTCTGACCCACAGTGTTGAGAAGGATTCTCACTCTAAGTCCGGGTCCTGCTGGAAGGACGGGAGACACCTGGCAGGGACGCAGAGGTGGGGAGTGTTGACAGCTATGCTTTGTGAATGCCGTCCATGAACTGGGCGATGATTAAAATCCCTTCTGGCTTAAAAGATGCATGATGCTCTGAATCAGAAAGCAACTCAAGCAGAAAAGAGAGTCAGCTCCTGTCCCACTTATGTCAGCCTGCGGTCCAGGGGGTTACTTGCTTCAGGTTCTATCAGAGTCTTCCCAGTGTTGGTTCCACAGGACTCCAGCCAGGGCTCTAACACTGCAGTTCATTTTCAGGAATCAGCAAATGATGAAGCGGCCAGTCTCAGCCGTGGGATATAAGAGACCACTGAGCCAGCACGCAAGAATGTCCATGATGATTCGTCCAGAGCCCCGATACAGGGTAAGAAGGTCCTTCTTGGGTTTTTCTCTTGTCTCTTTGGAGTTTAGATTTGTGTAAACCTTTAAATACTATTCCACTCGGATTTTATACCCTCTTTCCAGAGGTACTTGAAAACAATAACAACAATTATAACAATTAATAAGCTGAGCACAGTGGCTCACACCTGTAATCCCAGCAGTTTGGAAGGCCAAGGTGGGCAGATTGCTTGAGCCCAGGAGTCTGAGACCAGCCTGGGCAATGTGGCGAAACCCTAACTCTACTAAAAATACAAAAACTAGCCAGATGTGGTGGTGTGTGCCTGTAGTCCCAGCTACCTGGGAGGCTGAGGTGGGAGGATTACCTGAGCCTGGGCGGCAGAGGTTGCATTGAGCCAAGATTGTGCCACTGAACACTAGCCTGGGTGACAGAGACCCTGTCTCAAAAAATAAGGAAATATAATAAAAATAATAACTAATAGGCCAGGCACAGCGGCCCATGCCTATAATCTCAGCACTTTGGGAGGCCGAGGTGGGCAGATCACCTGAGGTCAGGAGTTCACCTGGGGTCAGGAGTTCACCTGGCCAATGTGGTGAAACCCTATCTCTACTAAAAATATAAAAATTAGCCGGGCATCATAGCAGGTGCCTGTAATCCCAGCTACTCGGGAGGCTGAGGCAGGAGAATTGCTTAAACCCAGGAGGTGGAGGTTGCAGTGAGCCGAGATCATGCCATTGCACTCCAGCCTGGGCAACAAAAGCGAAACTCCATCTCAAAAAAATGATAATAATAACTAATGGGAATAAATAAAAAGATGAATGAAGTTTAGAAAGTTAGTAGTAGATGCCAGGCACGGTGGCTCACATCTGTAACCCCAGCACTTTGGGATGCTGAGGTGGGCAGATCACATGAGGTCAGGAGTTTGAGACCAGCCTGGCTAACATGATGAAACCCCATCTCTACTAAAAATACAAAAATTAGCCAGGTGTGGTGGCACACACCTATAGTCCCACCTACTTGGGAGGCTGAGGAAAGAAAACAGCTTGAACCCTGGAGGCAGAGGTTGCATTGAGCCAAGATTGTGCCACTGTACTCCAGCCTGGGGGACAGAGCAAGACTCCATCTGAAAAAAAAAAAAGAGTCAGTACTAGAGAAGGAGAAGAATACAAACCTCCTATCCATCATGGCCAATCAGTATTAACAAGAGCTTCAAAATGGCTCTGTGAGAAGACTGGTGAGAACACAGATGTGTAGTCACAGGAGATGGACCTGTCAGAAAAGCTTCAGGTACTTTCATCTCAGAAAATGTGTGTCAGTCATGCAGACATTTAAAGGGACATCACGGAGGACTATTTAATGACCCCAAAATAGAAAAACAGAAGCTCTTTTTTCTTGTTTTGCTCTGTTACCCAGGCTGGGGTGCAGTGGTGCAGTCTCTGCTCGCTGCAACCCCCTTCTCCTGGGTTCAAGCCATTCTGGTGATTCAGCCTCCCTAGTAGCTGGGACTACAGGCACGTGCCAGGACACCCAGCTAATTTTTGTATTTTTAGTAGAGATGGGGTTTCACCATGTTGTCTAGGCTGCTTTTGAACTCCTGACCTCAGGTGCTGGGATTACAGGCATGAGCCACTGCACTGGCCTTTTTTTTTTTTTTTTTTTTTTATAGGCAGGATCTCACTGCGACACCCAAACCGGAGTGCTGTAGCACAATCACAGCTCACTGTTTTCTCAAACTCCTGGGCTCAAGTGATCCTCCTACTATGGACTGCCAAAGCACTGGGATGACCATGCCCAGCTGAGAGCTTCTGTTTATAAGCGTTTGCCATGTGCCGGGCACTGTACCCAACACTTGACTGCTTTCTCTAATTAAGCTTCCCCATCTCCTCTATGCAGTCAGTCCTGTTGCTTGAAGGTCAGGTAGTATGGCAAGTGGCTGAACTAGGATACACAATGTATTAAGTTATAGAGTAATCTGTACCAGAAGTATACACATGAATACAAAATGTGGCACAAAATATATCAAAATGTAAACTGTTTTGCTCTGGTTGGTGGAAGCACACTCAATTTATTTATTTTTTTCTTTTTGCTCATCTGTATTTTATAAATATCAATAAGGAATTTGTATTATTTTTATAGTGAAAGATTTTAATTTTTTTTTTTTTTTTTTTTTTTTTTTTTTTTTTTGAGACGGAGTTTCACTCTTGTTACCCAGGCTGGAGTGCAATGGCACAATCTCGGCTCACCGCAACCTCCGCCTCCTGGGTTCAGGCAATTCTCCTGCCTCAGCCTCCTGAGTAGCTGGGATTACAGGCACGCACCACCATGCCCAGCTAATTTTTTGTATTTTTAGTAGAGACGGGGTTTCACCATGTTGACCAGGATGGTCTCGATCTCTTGACCTCGTGATCCACCCGCCTCGGCCTCCCAAAGTGCTGGGATTACAGGCTTGAGCCACCGCGCCCGGCCTATAGTGAAAGATTTTTACTTTAAAATAATCTTTAAAATGTTTCTGAGTCTCTCTCGGCAGCCAGAGATAATTTAAGAAGATTAAGATTAGGAAGATTAAGATGAGTTAGCTCCTTGGGTGCCATTCCTCCCGGCTTTGAGTTATTTAAAAGAAAGAAAGCAAAAGCAAAAAATGAGGTGGGGTTAGTGTTATAAAACTGCATCACTTCTTTTAGGCAGGCTCTTTCTTGGTAGGCCCTCAATAAGAAACAATTCACACTTCTGTTCCTGGAAGGGGCCTCGATTGCCTGTATTGTCTGTGTCCAGTTGGAGGCTAATCTAGCTGCCGATGGCTTGCTTCTGCAGGCAGAAAACATTGTGCTGTTAGAGCTGGACATGCCCAGCCGGACGACCAGAGACTACGAGGGCCCAGCCATTGCCCCCAAGGTCCAGGCTGCATTGGATGCGGCCCTGCAGGATGAAGATGAGATACAGGTGGATGCATCATCCTTTGAAAGCACTGCAAATAAGAAATCCAAGGCCAGGTGAGTGGCTTTGATGAGGTGTGTTTAAACAGAACATGTTTGAACAAGGACAGACCAAAGCAAGAATGCTTGTTTATCATGGAATACTTTGCAGAACACACTGGAAAATGTTGCCATATTACTCCTATGTTTACTTATTAATTCTACAAATATTTATGGTTGAGACATTATGCCAGGTATACTGAATGGCAGAATACTGAATGTCCCCAGCCCCGTACCGTAAGGTGAATGTGTTCTGGTGAAGTAGCAGTCAGTTCTTCAGTTCTCACAAGGTGTTCTGTAGTTCTAAGTGCTTTACAAACATTCTCTTAATGATTTCCTGCAAAACGTTATAAGGTAGGCTGGGTGCAGTGGTTCATGCCCATAATCCCAGCACTTTGGGAGGCCAAAGCGGGCAGACCACAAGGTCAGGAGTTCGTGACCAACCTGACCAACATGGAGAAACCCCATCTCTACTAAAAATACAAAAATATTAGCTGGGCGTGGTGGCTCATGCCTGTAATCCCAGCTACTCAGAAGACTGAGGCAGGATAACAGCTTGAACCCAGGAGGCAAAGGTTGCAGGGAGCCAAGATCGCACCATTGCACTCCAGCCTGGGCAACAGGAGTGAAACTCCATCTCAAAAAAAAATGTATGAGGTAAATATTATAATCGGTCCCATTTTACAGACAAGAAAACCGAAACTTAGAGAATTAACCATCTTAGCCATCTTAAACTTAGAGAATTAGCCAAACTTAGAAAATAGCCATCTCCAAGGAAACCCAGCAAGTAAGGGCCAAAGCAAGAATTCAGAAACGGGTCAACCCACATCCGCAGCCCAGGCTCTGGGTCTCCATGCTAAGTTTACCTCACCTATTTGGTGCAGAAGTAGAAATCTGTCTTATTACATTCTAGATTAGAAGTTTTAGGAAAATAATTCAGTGGAAAACCAAAATGGAAGAAATTCTACCTACAAACTTAATGTTTTCTTTATCAATCTGGAAAGGACAGTCAAGCTTTGGTTTTAAAGGAAGAACAATTGCTAAGCATCAGAGTCTCTTCTCTCAGGTTCCACACCTCCATTCTGAGGCCATTTTGACCATGGCCAAAGATTTAGGCTGTGCTAGTCTAGTGGTTTTACAGTTGAACGTATTGTCATTTTAAGGCCATTGGAGAAAGGCTACCTTGAAATGTTAATTCTGATGTGTCAGGGACAGAGATAGGGACATGTAATGTAAACATGTGTTTGACTTTTGCAGGCCTAAAAGTGGAAGGAAGTCGGGATCCTCCTCCTCTTCCTCAGGAACCCCTGCATCTCAGCTTTATCCACAGTCTCGGGGGCTGGTTCCAAAGTAAAGCCAGCTCCTCTTCTCCCAGGGTGGACACAGCATTTGCCTTCTGAGAGAAGACTAGCAAAAAGCTATAGAGAGGACTCAGCCCAAACTCAGAACTGTTCCCCTGAGGAGAAGCGATGGCCTCTTTGCAGATCAACCAACTTAAGCTGGTGGAATGTGCTGGTCCTCATCTGGTACTCAGCTCCTCTGGGAAACATCTTTTAATTAGCATCTCAGAAATGCATGGGTAAGATACAGTGCGATAGTCCAAGTGGAAAGCAAGAGAATGACCAGTGACCTTGCTTCCTTCCCCCTTGCCTTCTTCTCCCCCTTCCCCTGCTCTCCCTTTCTCTCCCCTCTCCTTTTCTAGCCTGTTCTTTACATGGGGCTCCCTTCTTGTTGAACAATAGGGCAGAATCAGGAGTCACCTTAGCAGGACCACATCTTTAGAGCCTCAGGATAAAATGACAGTGAGGTTGAAAAGTGAAAGCCCTAGAACTTGAATATGTGCCTGTTCTTGTTGGAGAAATGAGAAATCGCATTTGGATCCAGGCCCCAGGTGGGCACCATCAGCAGTCCTGCTTCCATGCACCTCAGTAAGAAGCGGATCTGCCCTTGAGAGCTGCTCAGTGAGGAAATCTCTTCCAGTTTCTGCTCCTGAAGGACTCAATGTTGGGAGCAATAGAAATAACATTCCCTTTGCCTCCTTGGAGTGTTTAGGGAAACAGCTTCTTTAAAACCTCAAAACCATGACCATCCTGTCAAAGACCTAAGTCTGTAAGCCTGTAAGCTGGTGCCATGTCCATACACCATGTCACTTAAACTCTTCATTTGTCACCATCTTTTCCCATGCACACGTACTCTGAGCATCCTTGTGTGGGCCCATCCTCTGCCTCCAGAGCATGCTCTGCAGTAGGCCTGTTTTGTGGGAGAAAGGAGGCTGGTTCTGCCTTCTCTGATGGGGCTAGAGTTGAGGGAACGGGACGTATAGTGGCACTTTTGAATTCCCTGCTTTGTTCCATATTGATACAGAGAGCAGAAGAGTAGCTAGGCAGATGCAGAGATGGAGACATGAGACTCAGTGCAATGGGTAGGGAAGGCATAACAGATGGAAGCAAAGGAATCCTGCCTGCCTTCAGCAGAGTCAGAACTCACCAAATCCTAGAACTGTGGCTCCCTCCAGGCACAGACCTAAGATGCTGGCAAGAGTGGCTGCGTGATTGAATAGGCTCAGAGGAGAGTTCAGAATCCTGTTTACATATACTAGTTTGGTTTGTAAGTTTTAGTTCCCTGTATTGTTGAGATTCAGAGCTTCATTTTATGTTGGTCATTAGGTGAATATTACTCATTGTCCCCCAAGAGAAGCTCATGAGTGTGTGTGGGTGTGAGAACACGATGGTGCCTGTTTTGTGAATGTGTCCATGTGTGTCTGTAAGAGAGAGACCAAGAACTTGCCCAATATTAGAAATACACTAATGTGCAGTTGTTGCCTTTTGTCTTTATTAAAGGCCCATTGAATGACTAATCCAGGCTGGAAGCACTCCCATGTGGGTGTCTGAGTCCATGAGCCAAGCCTGAGGGGACAGTGTGAGTCTCCAGGTCTGCCACACTGGTGCACCTTGCTGGCACGGTGCCTCAGGAAAGTGGCAACTAAGGTGGGCCTTGAGTTATACTTTAACTCAGCTGCTCAGTTCCCAGGGCACATTTCTGGATCAGAACCCATGGGAAATAGGAGGTACTAAGTGCAATGTCTTAGCATTCTGCACAATGGAGATCTGTTGTCCAGCGGCTTATCTCCTTTTTAGTAACCCTTCTTTTTGAACCCAGGGCCCTTTTCAGCATAATAGAGCCTTCCCTCCTCTTTTCTTGAGATCAAACCTGCTTCTTATGTACTGAGAATTTGTCTGTTTGCATAAGAGCAAAACACTAAGGTGGATAGCCTAAGCTGGTTGTTTGCTAGTTACACGTGTCTCTCACACCACATATCCTCAAAGCTAATCTGAATTCTGTAGGCTAAAAATATTTATGTAGCAAATCTGAGAATTGAAAACTGCAAATAACTGGCTGGGTATAGTGGCTCATGCCTGTAATCCTAGCACTTTGGGAGGCCAAGGTGGGTGTATCACCTGAGGTCAGGAGTTCGTGACCAGCTTGGCCAACATGGTGAAACCCCATCTCTATTAAAAATACAAAAATTTGCTAGGTGTGGTGGTGCACACCTGTAGTCCTAGTATTTGGGAGGCTGAGGCACAAGAATCACTTGAACCTGAGAGGTAGAGGTTGCAGTGAGTCAAGATCACGCCACTGCACTCCAGCCTGGTGACAGAGTGAGACTCCACCTCAAAAAAAGGAAAAAAAAAAAAAAAAAAAAAAAGAAAAGAAAACTGCAGATAACCCTATACCTTCATACTGGTATCTCGAGGTGACTCTTCTGACCAAGGGTGGTTAAGTGACACATAGAGCTTTTCTAAGAAGGCAAAAGAAGACTCATTTGGAAACGAAGCCGTCCCTTTCCAAGCAGTCTCTGGTGCTTTTCTTCTCTCAAAATGGATCCGATAAATATTTGAATACAGCAGATTGTAGAATGTCTTGCTGCCACCAGAAAGCTGCTGCTTTGGGCTCTGCATTGAGCCAAATAGGTAGAGGACCTACTAAGCCCACTGAGGGACCAGGTTTTCATGTCTCTAGTCATACCTAGAATGTTCTGAGCCATCCGAGGGCCTTCATGCCAGCAGCAGCTAGCGAAGTCTGAAAGCAAGTCTAGCAGGATCTAAGAGGACCATCAGGAGAAGGAGTTTGAGACTGTGTATGCAGCCCCCAGGAGACCCCCTTTTGCTGTGATCTGGAGAATGTATCTGGCTTCATATTTTAAAGTCCATGTCTCAGTCCCCTGGATTCAGAACCCAAGGCCCCAAATAGTAGGCATGAAGCACTTTCTTAAGACTGACCTACCGCTGGGTTGTTTCCCGTCTAATGCCTGCATGCTGCTTGAATTGCTCACCCACACCTCCATGACCAAGGGCGCCAGAGTGCTGCAGCTTGGGCAGGGGCCGTGCTCTGCTTTTCCTGTCTGACTCTGACAAGTCCTCCCTCACTGAATGTAGAATCGTTGCCAAGTTTCTGAGAAGTGTCGATTCCCTGTTAACATGGATGTCAGTTCTGCCTCTCATTTCCCACTTGGGGTTGAGGCGTGTTGGACCATCTGAACCCCATCAGTGGATGAAAATGGGGCTGTTAATATACTAAAAGCCATAGTAACAATACTCTGAGGGAACTGGCTAAGAATAGTGGGCCTGGCGATTGTCTATCACACAAGGCGTTGTTTTGTGCTATTGAGAAATCTGTCACCTTTCTGCCTGCCCTTGTTTCCTGAATGAAATGCTTCTGGGTTATTTATGAAAGGAGTGATCCTGGGGCAGGCAGGAGGCAGTGAGCTTTATGGCTCCTTGAAGTTGTTATTGATCTTGACCTTCTCTTTGGCTACCTTTAGACAAAGAATATGCCAATCAATACTTGGGGCTCTAAGTTTTACAATTGATATTTATTTGTATCATCTCTTTGTCTAGGAATGTAAAAGTGATTCTAAACTAAGATGTGTAATAAAAATTGCAATCAGATTTATTGTACCTACAAAAAAGTGTCCTTATGAATGACTAAGGGGTTTGAAAATGACATGCCTGTGGCTGACACCTGACATTTTCAATAAACATTTTAATTGGGTGGGAGTAGGAAAATGAAGATTTAGTTGTGATGCTGATGTTATTTAATATGGCAACAAGGGGCAGGGTGCGGTGGCTCACGCCTATAACCATAGCACTTTGGGAGGCTGAGGTGGGTGGATCACTTGAGGTCAGGAGTTGGAGCGATTCAAGCAACATGCAGCCTGGCCAATGTGGTGAAACCCCATCTGTACTAATAATACAAAAAATTAATTGGGCCTGGTAGTATGCGCCTGTCATCCCAGCTACTTGGGAGGCTGAGGCAGGAGAATCACTTGAACCCAGGAGGAGAAGATTGCAGTGAGCCGAGATTGCACCAATGCACTCCATCCTGGGCCACAGAGCGACACTCAATCTCAAAAAAATAATATAAATAAATAAATAATATAGCAACAAAGAAAATAGACATAAAATGAAGAAGGGCAGAGTGACAACTAAGTGCTTTTCAAGTTTTTCCATAGAGGTTCCTGAGACAGGCCTGGCCAACAGGCATGAAATTTCTTTTTACTTTTGTATTTTCTTTTAAAAATTCCTTTAAATGGGCCGGGCGTGGTGGCTCACGCCTGTAATCCAAGCCCTTTGGAGGCCAAGGCGGGCGGATCACCTGAGGTCGGGAGTTCAAGACCAGCCTGACCAACATGGTGAAACCCCGTCTTAATTTAAAAAAAAAAAAAAGAAAAAAAATTCCTTTAAATGTACTATTACATGTCATACTTTAACATACATCTGTGCTTTTTTTTTTTTGAGGCAGGCGTCACTCTGTTGCCCAGGCTGGAGTGCAGTGGCGTGGTCACGGCACTCTGCAGCCTCAACCGCGCAGGCTCAAGTGATCTTCCCACCTCAGCCGGGACTATAGGTGTGCACCACTATGCCTGGCAAGTTTTTTATTTTTTATAGAAATGTGATCTCACTATTTTGTGCAGGCTGCTCTGTGCCTTTTTTAACACAAAAATATTTTATGTTGTTTACCATCAAGAAAAAATGATACAAAAAATGGGCCACACATTGTCTTGTGGAATCCTATGCTCCTAGGCCTGCTGGAGTGACCCTGGCGGGTTGTGCACCCTAGTTGAGAAGTGGGCCTGGGTGGAACGAGCACAGACCCTGGACTCCAAGCTGGGTTTGAATTCTGGTATTGCCACCGCTTACTAGCCATGTGACTAGGACGAATTTAAATTTCCCTCTCTGAGCTTTCAGGTCTTTTGTCTATAAAGTGGTGTGATTATCTCCACTTTGAAGGGCCATTGTGAGGATCAGCGATACATTTAAAACAACAAGTACAGGATGTAGACAGAGCAGATACTTAAAAATGTGGTTACTGCTGTGATAAGGCACTGGGTTTAGAAGATACCATGAACACCTTGGGGCCTGAGAAACTAGAATTCAATATTGGACATACCATCTTTAGAAAATCCTAAGGAAAAGCCGTTAGCCATTTAGCAATGTATATGGAGTACCTTGTATGTGTCAAGCTATTCTAGGTGCTAGATACATTGACGTAACACCAGAAAGCTGCCTGCATGGAACTTGCACTTTAATGGGGATGGAGGATGGGTTAATGTTAAATTAACCAAATGCACATAAAGATATGATTACGAATTGTGACTGCCATGAAGTTATAGAATAGGTTTTTTGTTTTTGAGGTGAGGCCTCACTCTGTCACCCAGGCTGAAGTACAGTGACGTGATCATGGCTCACTGTATCCTCGACCTCCTGGGCTCAAACAATCCTCCTGCCCCAGTCCTCCAAATGACTGGAACCAAGGTGCAAACCACCACATCCGACTAATTTTTTTTTTTTTTTTAAGAGATGGGATTTTGTCATCTTGCCTAGGATGGCCTTGAACTCATGGGCTTAAGTGATTCTCCTGCCTCAGCTTCCCAAAGTGCTGGGATTATAATCGTGAGCCACCCTGTATGGCCAATATAATGGAATATTAGAAGAGAATAGTGGAGGCGTAATTTAGATGGGGCGGGTAAAGTAGGGAAGGGCTTTTTGAAGAAATGGCAGTAATGGCAGTTACAGTGAGATCCTAGAGGACAAGAGTTGGCTGGGCAAGGAGGAGGGAAGGGCATTTGTGAAGGGATGGGGGAACAGTATTTGCAAGGGTTTTGCAGAACAGAGTCGAATTTCACAAGAAGGTGTCTGCAGTCCCTTTTTACCCTCACTAGAGGGAAGCATGGAGAACTACTGCAGAAAAGATTTCAGTCTAGGACTGGAAAGATACCAATGAAAAATGTAAAGAGCACAAAGGGGACAGTGGCCTGTGCGACTCGGGCAAAGGTTTCATAATTGTGTTTCTTTCTAAGATGCTTTCAAACTATGTGTAATGTCTGTTTACTCCCCACCCTTCCAAAAACAGTTAAGAAACAGCTTGGCTTAGCCTAAAGAATGACTAGTTTAGAATAGTTCAGAATCCATTACTCAGAAAGCAAGAGTTCAAAGTGTGATTTGAAGAACTGTGTGTTCTTGAAAATGACAGAATTTGCCGGGCGTGGTGGCTCACACCTATAATCGCAGCACTTTGGGAGGCCAAGGGGGCAGATCACCTGAGGTTGGGAGTTCGAGACCAGCCTGACCAACATGGAGAAACTCTGTCTCTGCTAAAAATACAGAATTAGCCGGTGCATGCCTGTAATCACAGTTACTCGGAAGGCTGAGGCAGGAGAATTGCTTGAACCCAGGAGGTGGAGGTTGTGGTCAACCAAGACCGCACCATTACACTCCAGCATGGGCAAGGAGTGAAACTCCATCTATCTGTCTGAAAAAAAAAAAAGAAAATAGGAAATGACAGAATTCTTGGTTGGGCCAGAGTCTAATTCATGAGGGGAGATACAGGACAGACAGGGCACCTGGGCAACTTGGAAATTCCTACCAACTCAGCTTTATTTTTGTCTTTTGAATTTTTGAAATTTTAATCAAGAAACTACTGAATTTTGGAAACTGTATTTTGAACTTCAAACTGATAATTTAAGTCTTGGGGCTTGTGATTTTGGCAGGCCCCCTGTTACTAGAGTCACCATCTGATTGAAGCTTACCCTAAGAATCTGGTCTCCAAGGACCATGTGGTGGCCACATCTGCCAACTAGGTTGTCAGTGGCATTTGTCAAGGACATAACTGTAGCTCTTGCAGCTGCTGTTTTATCCTGTTTCTCTCACTCATCTTGTGGTTAACTGGTCTCTGGGTGCTTCAGTGAGGCGTGCCACCGGGGGACTTGCTGCTGGGGTGGAGGAATGGGCAGAGGGAGCGATGGCTCACCACATCTCAAAGGGACAGTGGAGCTCACAGCCACTTGTTGAATGCCGTCTCTGTACCAGGTGTCTTGCCCTGCACTGGAGAGAGGGAGGTGAGTAGATGCATCATGGCCCTTCTGAGGAGAATGGAGACAGAAACACAAGGATGGCAGCTCAGAGCACTTGGTGCCCAGGAGGCCTGCCTCCCCTCCCCACACAGCCCTCCCAGTCCTCTGAGGCCGGAGCCACACAGACTTCCATTGGTTCCTGAGTTATGCCATGTGCTTTCCTGCCCAGCACCTTCACACCTTCACACATGCCATGCCCTCTGCCTGAAACATTTTCTCCCCATTCTTTGCTTGGCTAACTCCTACTCATCCATCAGGAAGCAGTTGAATGTCACCTCCTCAGAGAAGCCTTCCCCAGCCATTTGTTGTGGTTTTCCCCATCTCCACCTGGCTGTGTGGTGTCTCTCACCATGTCTTGTTTCCTTCTTAGCCCTTTTCCCAATTTGTAATTATATATTTCTTTGCATTGGTCTCTCCAACTAGACAGTGTTCCCTGCAAGGGTGTTCTGTTGTCTTTTCTAATCTTGACACTGAGCTGAGTCAGATGGCTGGGTCGGTACTGACACCTACAGCTCACAACACAGTGTTATCTGTCACAGGAAGGAGAGGAAGAGGAAAGTTTTGCAAAGGAGGCAACAAAGAATGAGTAGGAACCAGGTGTGCTGAGTCACACCTATGATCTCAGCACTTTGGGAGGCTGAGGCAGGAGGATCACTTGAGGCCAGGAATTCAAGACCAGCCTGGGCAACATAGCGAGACCTCATTTCCACACACAAAATTTTTTTTTAATTCATCAGGCATAGTGGCATGAACCTGTAGTCCCAGCTACTCAGGAGGTTGAGGTTGAAGGCTCCCTTGAGCCTGGGAGGTCAAGGCTGCAGTGAGTTATGATTGCGCCACTGCACTCTAGCCTGTGTGACAGAGGAAGGAAGGGTGAGCATGCCAGACAAAGAAGACAACATGGGTAAATGCAAGGAGAGTTCCTGGTGACTGGGGAATCTGATGGGCCTGGAGTGATGGAATGGACATGGAAAATGGGGCTGGGAGGGTCTCAACTCCATGGCTCCAGTTGGAGGGAGAGCCCTTGGAGGCTTTTGTGTGTTTTGGAGACCAGGGGAGTAAAGTGCAGCCCTATTTACACTCAAGTATTTTCTCCTTAAGCCAGCCTGGCATGCTATTATTTCTTTTTGAGATCACAGAAAGCAATTTCACTAAGTGCCTGCTTTAAGTTTGCCTGCTGTTCACACAGCTTTCTGGGCTTCGTTGGCAAATTGCATTCTGCCAGGAGCTTTCTCTGGCACAGCTCACTACCCAAGGAATTCTAAGGAGCACTTGAGCTTGACTCCAAGGTCTTAGTTCCCTAGGAATGGGGCCCAGTCTTCTTTTAGGGCAGTGGGCTGGAAGGTGGCCCCTTTTCTGCATTTGGCAGCAGAAAAATTAAACTTCTGCCATTGGTTCAGGGATTTGTTTTTCTGTTCAGTCAACAAAAGATTAACCTGTGCTGTTCAAGACTCTATGTCATGGGCTACGGCCATGAACCCTGCCCTTGCAGAACTCTCAGTCTGGAGGAAATTTTGGCCATTCACAAATAAGTAAATTTAAGGTGAGCAGTGGCCCAGATACAGCACAAGGGAGGAGTCACAGATTTCCACAAGGGGCTTTGTTAATGCAGTGATCACCCTGTGCTGGATTATTCCAGGGACAGTGAGGAGCCAGGGCATTGGTGTCAGATTAATTTATTCATTCTTTGAGCATCTACTAAGTACTGGGCATTCCTCTAGATCCTGGGGATACAGAAGGAAGGCCCTGCCCTAAGGGATGTCAGTCGCATCCTAATAGGGGAGGCAGATGGCTGTCAAAGGACACACATGCTGTGTCTAATGGTGGTCAGAAGTGCTCTGAAGTAAAACCAGGCAGGTCAGAGAGTAAAGAACTTGGGGTATGGATGAGCTGGATTGGGAGGGCAGGGAAGGCATCTCTGGAGTGATGAGATGTACGTTTGAGGAGAGCCCTGAGTGAAATTAGGGAGCAAGCTGTGTGAGCATCTGGTACCTGGAGGCAGAATATTCTAAAAAGTAAGAGTCAGAGTGTGGCTGGGCATGGTGGCTCACACCTGTAATCCCAGCACTTTGAGTGGCTAAGGCTGACGGATCACCTGAGGTCAAGAGTTTGAGATCAGCCTGGCCAACATGGTGAAACCCCGTCTCTACTAAAATATAAAATTTATCCAGGTGTGGTGACATGTGCCGTAATTGCAGCTACTCAGGAGGCTGAGGCAGGAGAATCCTTCGAACCTAGGAGGCAGAGATTGCAGTGAGCTGAGATTGCGCCATTGCACTTCAGCCTGGGGGACAGGGCGAGACTCTGTCTCAAAAAAAAAGAAAAAGAAAAAAGTAAAAGAGTGCAAAGGAGGTGGGAGTGCTTTTAGGGGCAGCAGGGGACTAAGGGGACCTGGCGGGCAGTAGGCTGGGAATGTGGGCAGGGGCCAAATCTGAATGGTAAGTGGATTTTATTTTTGAGCCATCGGGCATTTCTTTTTTAAAAAAATATGGAACGCTTCACGAATTTGCATGTCATCCTCGCGCAGGGGCCATGCTAATCTTCTCTGTATCGTTCCTATTTTAGCATATGTGCTGCCGAAGTGAGCACGTGAGCCACTGGACACTTCTGAGCAAAAGAGGGAAAGGATCTGACAGGGATTCTCTGAAAGGATCCCTCTGGCTGCTTGGTGGAGATAAACCCTAGGGAGCATGAGGGGAAGTGAGGAGACTGCTTTGAAATTTGACCTCTGCTACTTGCTTCCATGTGTTTTATTCCTTTTTGAAAAAAAGAAAAAACAAAAATAAAAAGCCAACAAACCCACACAGATGTATGGAGATTTACAGTCATGCATCCCTTAACAATGGGGAGACCATCTGAGAAGTGCATCGTTAGGTGATGTCATCACTGTGTCATCGCTGTGGAGTGTATGTGCACAAGCCTACTGGTATAGGCTACCGCACAGTTAGGCTGTGTGCTCTAGCCTGTTGCTCCTAGGCTACAAACCTGTAAAGCATGATACTACACTGAATACTGTAGGCAACTGTAACACAGTGGTATTTGTGTGTCTAAACGTTTCTAAACAGAAAAGGTACAGTAAAAATACGATTTTTTTTTTTTTTTTGAGGCAGTCTTGCTCTGTCATCATGCTGGAGTGCAAGCACGATCTCAGCTCACTGCAACCTCCACCTCCCAGGTTCAAATGACTCTTCTGCCCCAACCTCCCAAATAGCTGGGACTACAGGCGCCCATCACCACGCCTGGCTAATTTTTTGTGTGTTTAGTAGAGACGGGATGTCACTATATTGGCCAGGCTGATCTTGAACTCCTGACCTCGTGATCCACCCGCCTCAGTCTCCCAAAGGGCTGGGATTACAGAGGTGAACCACCGTGCCTGGCCAAAATATGATATGATAATTTTATGGACCACTGTGGTATATGCAGTCTGTCATTGACCAATTGTCCTTACGTGGTGTGTGACTATAATTCACTTACCATACCATTTGCCAATTTAGTGTACCATTCAATGGTTTTTTAGTATATTCACAGTTGTGTAACCATCACCATCATTAATTTAATTTAATTTTTAATTTTAATTTTAATTTTTTATTTTTTTTTTATTTATTTTTATTTATTTATTTATTTTTTTTTGTGGGGGGACGGAGTTTCGCTCTCGTTACCCAGGCTGGAGTGCAATGGCGCGATCTCGGCTCACCGCAACCTCCGCCTCCTGGGTTCAGGCAATTCTCCTGCCTCAGCCTCCTGAGTCGCTGGGATTACAGGCACGCGCCACCATGCCCAGCTAATGTTTTGTATTTTTAGTAGAGACGGGGTTTCACCATGTTGACCAGGATGGTCTCGATCTCTTGACCTCATGATCCACCCGCCTCGGCCTCCCAAAGTGCTGGGATTACAGGCTTGAGCCACCGCGCCCGGCCTAATTTTTTATTTTTTGAGGTAGAGTCTTACTCTGTCACCCAGGCTGGAGTGCAGTGACACAATCTCGGCTCACTGCAGCCTCCGCCTCCAGGGCTCAAGCAATTCTCTGACCTCAGCCTTCAGAATATCTGGGATTACAGGCACTTGCCACCATGCCCAGCTAATTTTTGTATTTTTAGTAGAGGCGGCGTTTCACCACGTTGACCAGGCTGGTCTCCCAACTCCTGACCTCAGGTGATCTGTTCCCGCTCAGCCTCCCAAAGTGCTGGGATTACAGGTGTGAGCCACCACACTCAGCCACCATAATTAATTTTAAAACATTTTCAGGCCATGCCCAGTGGCTCACACCTGTAATCCCAGCACTTTGGAAGGCCTGGGCCAGCGGATCATTTGAGGTTAGGAGTTTAAGACCAGCCTCAGCAACATGGTGAAACCCTGTCTCTACTAAACATACAAAAAATTAGTTGGGCATGGTGGCGCACACCTATAATCTCAGCTACTCGGGAGGCTGAGTCATGAGAATAGCTTAAACCCTGAGTCAGGGGTTGCAGTGAGTCTAGATCACGCCACTGTACTCCAGCATGGGCGAGAGTGAGACTCCGTCCCCAAAACAAACAAAAGAAAAGAAAACAACAACAAAAAAAGCATTTTTACTGCCTCAAGTATGCATTAGCAGTCCCTCCCCACTTTCCTTCAATTCTGTGGCCCTAGGCAACCTCTAATCTGCTTTCTGTCTCTTCTGTCTACTCCTGGCTCTTTTTGGGTCTTATCTGTATTGCTATTTGCTTATCTGTAACTTCACAGGGTAACTGTGTGGTTTTAAAAGGCAATGTGAAAACATGAGAGCTTGTTTAGCAGGCCAAGCAAAGTGGCTGTGCCCTTTGCTGCTGCCCTGACACCTGGTTTGCCGTCCTAGAGCAGGACAGCTCTGACGATGCGTCACCGAGGCAGTGTGGGCTGTGGTGAAGAGTGTGGGTGCCAGACCCAGATGGCTAGATTGGGAATTCTGAACTCACGATTTACTAGCTTTGCAATTCTGGCAGTTTCTAAACCTCCTTGGGGCTTCAGATTCTTCAGCTGTCAAGAATGAGTCATAGCAAGTACAGTCATGCATCCCTGAATGATGGGATAGTTTCTGATAAATGCATTGTTTAGGCGATTTTGTCAATGTGTGAGCATCATAGAATGTATTTACACAAATCTAGATGGTATATACATTTTATTTATAAAATCATCCTTACTTTAGGCCTGGCACAGTGGCTCAAAGAATGTAATTTCAGGACTTTGGATAGCCAGGTGCGAGGGTTGCTTGAGGCACTGAGATCAAGACTAGCCTGGGCAATACAGCGAGACCTCTGTCTCTACAAAACATTAATAAATTAGCCGAGTGTGATGATGCATCCTGTAGTCCCAAGTACTCAGGAGGCTAAGGCAGGAGGATCTCTTGAGTCCAGGAGTTGGAGGCTGCAGTGAGTTGTTATCATCCCACTGTACTCCAGCGTGGGTGACAGAGGAGAGACCCTGTCTCAAAAAAAAAAAAAAAAAAAAAATCATCCTTACTTCATGGAGCTCAGTGGAGAATTCAGTGACCTTTTTAATACCTACTATGTGCTACGCAGTGTTTTGAATACCACAGACAAAAGCCCCTGCCCTCCTGAAGCTTGTGTGGAGCAAGTGGAGAGGGACAGAAATTAATAATAATCATAGGAATTATAAATAAGAAAGCGTATCTGTAAATCAGCTAGTGCCTGGCATGTGGTGAGCTCTCCAGTAGTAGTAGCTGTTAGGGTTATTATGTGAAAGCATTGTGTAAAGCTGGATGGCTCGGCGTAGAGACAGGTCTTAAGGTGACTGTGCCATGACCATGTCACCATCATTGAAGGCTTACCTCATCTCTGCTCAATTGAATTTCATTCAGCCTCCAATCCTGGGTGAAATCTTTGTCTCACGGTGTACAGCTTTCTCCTTTCCTCCTTGGGCCAAGCATCCTGCTGGGTGCTGGGGCTATTGAGCTGCAAAACCCAGGAGAAGCGTGGTCCGGAGCCTGCAGGAGGGAGCCCAGGGCATTCTGGGAGCCTCATGGCCACGCACACTAGAGCTAGACTGTGAAGGCATCTACTTGCTGAATTTTGCTTTTATTCTGCCAGGGGAGACTCTGAAGGCTTCTGAGCTGGGTGATAAAGTTGGCAGATAAACTAAGACTTCACAACATTCTTGTTTAAGTAATGCATGGTAAAAGTAAATATTTGCATTATGGTTAAATCCATAATCTACATTTAAGCACTGCAGTGAAACCAAAAAGCTACAAGACGGAGATGTAAAGGCATGTAGAGGAGCACAGACCTCAGGGCAAATAATGTCTCCAACTGAAGACAGCACACTACTAAATCAGCAAGAAATGTGGTCAAACGGAGCAGGGAGGTTTTGAGGCTAGATAAACCGTGGTTGGCACTTACTACCCATTCTGAGCGATTGCACCTCCACGGGAGGGTTAATACCTGCAGGGTTGCCGAAGGGGTTAAAGAAATATCCATCAAGTGTCTGGCACTTCATAGGCACACCATAAGAGGCATATATTATTAGATATTAATAATAATATTAAGTAGTACAGCATCATGGAAAGAGTTCTTGTGTCAGGCAGCTCTGTGTCCAGATTCTGATACATCCCGAGCAAGCTGCTTAACCTTTCTGAGCCTTGAGTTGTCTCCTCACCTGCAAAATTAATGAATAAGACCTCCCATGTAGGGTTGAGGTAGGGAATAAATAAGAATATAGACTTTGTAGGTTATATAGTAGATGTTCAGTTAAGTGCTATTTTAAAACTAAAATGGAGATTTATTGAAATTTTTTGTTTATTTTTTTCTGAGACAGGGTCTTGTCCTATTTCCCAGGCTGAAGTGCAGTGGCACCATCATGGCTCATTGCAATGTCCACCTCCCTGGCTCAAGAGATCCTCCCACCTCAGCCTCCCAAGTACAGGCGTGCACTGCCACGCCTGGCTAATTTTTTGTGTTTTCTGTAGAAACATGGTTCTGCAGGCCAGGTGGGTGGCTCATGCCTGCACTCCTAGCACTTTGGGAAGCCAAGACAGGCGGATCACAAGCTCAGCAGTTAGAGACCAGCCTGGCCAACATGGTAAAAACCCATCTCTACTAAAAATTCAAACATTAGCTGGGCATGGTGGCACATGCCTGTAATCCTAGCTATTTGGGAGGCTGAGACAGGAGAATTGCTTAAACCCAGCAGGTGGAGGGTGCAGTGAGCCGAGATCACCTCACTGCACTCCAGCCTGGGCGACAGAGCAAGACTTTGTCTGTGGGGGCGGGGGAAGAAACATGGTTTTGCCATGTTGCTTAGGCTGGTACTGAATATTTTGATTACAAAAGTTATATATTCTAATGGTAAAAAAATTCAAACAATGCAAAAACATTTTATGAAAGTAATTACATTGCTTGTGACTGAGGATAATGAAACAAAGAAAAAACAAAAGAAAGTAATTACAATTCACTGGAAATTCCATTACCCAGAGCCAATGATAATGTTTTGGATACCTCTTGGCCGGGCGCGGTGGCTCAAGCCTGTAATCCCAGCACTTTGGGAGGCCGAGACGGGTGGATCACGAGGTCAAGAGATCGAGACCATCCTGGTCAACATGGTGAAACCCCGTCTCTACTAAAAATACAAAAATTAGCTGGGCATGGTGGCGCGTGCCTGTAATCCCAGCTACTCAGGAGGCTGAGGCAGGAGAATTGCCTGAACCCAGGAGGCGGAGGTTGCGGTGAGCCGAGATCGCGCCATTGCACTCCAGCCTGGGTAACATGAGCGAAACTCCGTCTCAAAAAAAAAAAAAAAGAAAATATTTTGGATACCTCTTTGTGCAAACTCTTTTAGTTTGGCCATCGTAATATACTTAAGTTTATTCTACTCGCCTGTCCCGATTTCACTCAATGATAAATTTATATTATTGTTTTGTATCAGTACCTGGCATTATATGACATTATATTGTGCCAGGATTTATTTAACACTATTGGTGGTCATTGAGGTTATTTTCAGATATTTACCATTTTATACAATGCTATATTAAACAACCTTGGACAAAGATCATTGTTCACTTGTTTAATTTCTTCCTAGAATAAACCACTGTACCCAAGTTACCAAATCAAAAGGTTGTCCTGTTATAATTTTATTAAAACTTTTAAAATTATTATTTTTTATAAAGGGACAGAGTCTCACTGTGTTTTCTAGGATGGTGTTGAACTCCTGGGCGCAAGCAGTCTTCTCACTTCAGCCTCCCGAAGTGCTGAGATTATAGGTGTGAGCCACCACTCCTGGCTGCTGAAACTGAATTCTGCCAATCTTTTTAACCTTTGCCAGTCTGATCTATTAAAAAATATCTGTCTTGATTTTATCTGCAGTTCCATTCCTAATCAGGCTGAAAATCTTTTCAAGTATTTATTTCTTTTCTTTTTTTTTTTTTTTGTTTGTTTGTTTGTTTGAGACAGAGTTTCGCTCATTACCCAGGCTGGAGTGCAATGGCGCGATCTCGGCTCACCGCAACCTTTGCCTCCTGAGTTCAGGCAATTCTCCTGCCTCAGCCTCCTGAGTAGCTGGGATTACAGGCACGCGCCACCATGCCCAGCTAATGTTTTGTAGTTTTAGTAGAGACGGGGTTTCACCATGTTGACCAGGATGGTCTCGATCTCTTGACCTCGTGATCCACCCGCCTTGGCCTCCCAAAGTGCTGGGATTACAGGCTTGAGCCACCGTGCCCGGCCTCAAGTATTTATTTCCATTTGTATTTCTTCTTTTGTTAGCAGCATGTTGAGGCCCGCCCCCCGCATTTTTTTTTTTTTTTTTTTTTTTTTTTTTTGATGGAACCTCTGTCGCCCAGGCTGGAGTGCAGTGGCACGATCTTGGCCTACTGCAACCTCC
>NW_022436973.1:10870869-10898078 GCF_009761245.1 Sapajus apella | reverse complement strand
CTACTAAAAATACAAAACATTAGCTGGGCATGGTGGCGCGTGCCTGTAATCCCAGCTAATGTTTTGTATTTTTAGTAGAGACGGGGTTTCACCATGTTGACCAGGATGGTCTCGATCTCTTGACCTCGTGATCCACCCGCCTTGGCCTCCCAAAGTGCTGGGATTACAGGCTTGAGCCACCGTGCCCGGCCTCAAGTATTTATTTCCATTTGTATTTCTTCTTTTGTTAGCAGCATGTTGAGGCCCGCCCCCCGCATTTTTTTTTTTTTTTTTTTTTTTTTTAGTTGGAACCTCTGTCGCCCAGGCTGGAGTGCAGTGGCACGATCTTGGCCTACTGCAACCTCCGCCTCCTGGGTTGGAGTGATTCTCCAGGCTCAGCCTCCCAAGTAGCTGGGACTACTGGTGCGCACCACCACGCCTGGCTAATTTTTGCATTTTCAGTAGAGACAGGGTTTCACTATGCTGGCCAGGCTGGTCTCTAACTTCTGACCTCACGATCCGCCTGCCTCCGCCTCCCAAAGTGCTGGGATTATAGGCACGAGCCACTGTACCGGGCTGCTGAAACTGAATTCTGCCAATCTTTTTAATCTTTGCCAGTCTGATTTATTAAAAACACCTGGGCTGGGCGCGGTGGTTCATGTCTGTAATCCCAGCACTTTGGGAGGCCGAGGCAGGTGGATCACGAGTTCAGGAGATCCAGACCATCCTGGCTAACACGGTGAAACCCCGTCTCTACTAAAAATACAAAAAATTAGCCAGGTGTGGTGGCACGCACCTGTAGTTCCAGCTACTTGGGAGGCTGAGGCAGGAGAATTGCTTGAACCTGGGAGGCAGAAGTTGCAGTGAGCCGAGATCGGCCACTGCACTCCAGCCTGGTGATAGAGTGAAACTCCAGCCTGGTGATAGAGTGAAACTCCGTCTCAAAAAAAAAAATCGTTTTTATCTGCAGTTTCATTCCTAATGAGGCTGAAAATCTTTTCAAGTATTTAGTTCCATTTGTATTTCTTCTTTTGTTAATAGCATGTTGAGGCCTTTCTTTTGTATTTATTTAAACAGACTCTCACTCTGTTGCCTAGGCTGGAGTGCAGTGGCGATCTCATCTCACTGCAACCTCCGCCTCCTGGGTTCAAGTAATTCTGCCTCAGCCTCCCAAGTAGTTGGGACTACAGGCGCGTGCCACCACGCTGGGCTAATTTTTGTATTTTTAATAGAGATGAGGTTTCACCATGTTGGCCAGGCTGGTCTCCAACCCCTGACCTCAATTGATCCGCCTTCCTCGCGTCCTAAAGTGCTGGGATTACAGGCATTAGCCACCCTGTCCAGCCCCCAAGGATTTTTTAACTTCCATACTGTGTTTAGGAAGATTTCCTTATTATTATTTTTATATATAAATTTTTTAAAAGCATTTTTTAAAGAGACGGGGTTTCACCATATTGGCCAGGCTGGTCTCAAACTCATGACCTTGTTATCCACCCATCTCGGCCTCCCAAAGTGCTGGGATTACAGGCATGAGCCACCGTGCCTGGCAATTTTCTAATTATTAATAGTTAAAAGTATTAATAGTTCCAGGATTATAAAAATATCCATTTGTTTTTTTCAATACTTACGTTGTTTCTTTTATAACATGTAAATCTTTGACCTAGGTGGAATTTATTTAGGTTTAATGAGGGAGGTGGAGCTCTTAGTTTTTCTCTAAATGGCTAGTCTATGGCTAGTCCCATCCTGTTTATTGACTTTCACTTTTTCTCCACCAGTTGGAAAAAATGTCACCTTTATCATATACTGCAATTCTCTATACCCCTGGCTCTGTTTCTATACTCTGTTTGGTTTAACAGGACCGTGTGTTCCTTTGTCGAAATTGCTGTGTTCACTGCTGTAGCTATCTAATGCATTTTAATATCTGGTAGAACAAGTCTCAGCTCGTTAATCTTCTTTAAAGTTTTCCTGGCAGTACAGCAAAGTGATTAAATTCATGGAGCTTGAGGTTAGCCAGCCTCAGCTTTAATCTTAGGTTAGCCACTAACTAGCTGTGTTACCTTGCACAAGTTATTGTTTTTCTCTCTGGACTTCTGCTTCCTCATCTGTGTAATGTTAACGATAATGGTATCTACCTCACAGTGTGTTTGTGAAGATATGATGAGATGATGCATAGCAAGTCCTAAGGTTGGTGCCTGGCACACGCTGAGTGGTCAGGAAATGTTAGGAGTTTTTGTTCTGAAAATGATGCACCTGTTTTTTCCATCTGAATTTTAGGCTCATTTTGACAATAAAATCCCACTGGGATCTTCACCGGGATGACACTGACTTGGTGGGATAATATTGGGATAGTTAATGTCCACATTACAGGACCTTCCAGTCTAAGGAAAGCTCTGATCTCCATTGGTCCAAGATGTTATGCTCTTCAGTAGAGTTTTATAGTTTTCTTTCTTTTTTTTTCTCTTCTCCCCTTCCCCTATAGTTTTCCTTATATAAGATCTGTACATTTTGTTAGTTTATTTCCAGATGGCGTAACTTTTTGTGAGGTCTCACTCCACCACCCAAGCAGGAGTGCAGTGGCACAATCTCGGTTCACTGCAACTGCCACCTCCAGGGTTCAAGCGATTCTCCTGCCTCAGCCTCCTGAGTAGCTGGGATTAGAGGCGTGAGCCACCACACCCAGCTAATTTTTGTATTTTTAGTAGAGATGGGGGTTTCTCCGTGTTGGTCAGGCTGGTCTTGAACTCCTGACCTCAACTGATCCTCCTGCCTCGGCCTCCCAAAGTGCTGGGATTACAGGCGTGAGCCACTGTGCCCAGCCCAGATGGTATAATATTTTCATTGCTCTTGTGAATGGAATCCTTTTTCTCTCACCATTTTTTTTCTCCCAATCCACTTCCAGTTTTTTTCTCCCAACCCATTTTCTGTTTTTGAGACACGTCTTGTTCTGTTGCCCAGATTGGAGTGCAATGACATGATCAGAGCTAGCTGCAACGTTGGACTCCTAGGCTCAAGCAGTCCTCCTGCCCCAGACTCCCAAGTAGCTGCGACTACAGGTGTGTGCCACCATGCCCAGCTAATTTATTAGACGAGGTCTTGTTATGTTGCACAGGCTGGTCATGAACTCCTGGGCAAGTGATTCCCCTACCTCTGCCTCCCAAAATACTGAGATTGCAGGTGTAAGCCACTGTGCCCAGCCATCCCACCATTTTTTTATTCTTCTTTTTTTTTTTTTTTTTGAGACAGAGTTTCACTCTTGTTACCCAGGCTGGAGTGCAGTAGTGCCATCTCGGCTCACCGCAACCTCTGCCCCCCAGCTTCATGTGATTCTCCTGCCTCAACCTCCCGAGTAGCTGAGATTACAGGCATGAGCCATCACACCTGGCTAATTGTGTATTTTTAGTAGAGACAGGGTTTCTCCATGTTGGTCAGGCTGGTCTTGAACTCCCAACCCCAGGTGATTTGCCCACCTTGGCCTCCCAAAGTGCTGGCATTACAGGCATGAGCCACTGTGACCGGCCTTTTTTTTTTTTTTTTTTTTTTTCTTAAGGGACATGGTCTCACTATGTTTATGTTACCCACACTGGTCTTGAGAGGTTTCAAGCAACCCTCTCACCTCAGCCTCCCAAAGTGCTAGGATTACAGGTGTCAGCCATTGTGTCCAGCCCTCATCCCACCATTTTCTAATGGGATTATTAGTAGTACATTAAAAGTTATTCATTTTTGGCCGGGCGCGGTGGCTCACGCCTGTAATCCCAGCACTTTGGGAGGCCGAGGCGGGTGGATCACGAGGTCAAGAGATCGAGACCATCCTGGTCAACATGGTGAAACCCCGTCTCTACTAAAAATACAAAAAATCAGCTGGGCATGGTGGCGCATGCCTGTAATCCCAGCTACTCAGGAGGCTGAGGCAGGAGAATTGCCTGAACCCAGGAGGCGGAGGTTGCGGTGAGCCGAGATCGCGCCATTGCACTCCAGCCTGGGCAACAAGAGTGAAATTCCGTCTCAAAAAAAAAAAAAAAAAGTTATTCATTTTTGAATGTTTATTTTGCACCCAAAGTGGCCATAATAGTTGAGTTTAGAAATCATGTCTCCCTTACCTGGTGTCAGCTTTGAGACATCCCAGGCTTCTATCTGCTAGGGCATCTAGTACGTGGGCTTGCCATAATTTGTAATCCATCTGTGTAAACATAGGAACTGTGTCTATTTAGGCTGTAAGTCCCCAGGGGTCAGCACAAGGCTGGCATCCCAGCAAGAGGCTATCAGTGCCAAATGAAGAAGGTGTCCCATATTGTATTACTGGTGTTTTCTGGGATAGAGGAATCTTTCCTGTAGGATGGAGAGCAGAGCAGTGAAGAAGCAAGTAGTCCCTGATGTCATCTGGCTGACTGTCTAATTTGGTGCCGACACTGAAGTCATCATTAATGTAAGAGTGAATTATATTTTCCCTCATTATATGTTGAAGGATGCATTGGGTGGTATGGGAGGATGGAGGGCTTAATGAATGTAGGAAATCAGGGAAAACTTTGCCAAAGAAATGACATTCAAGGAGGCATCAGGGGTGACTCTGCAACCTTATCTTGCTTTTGCTGCCCCAACCGAAGACCAGTCTTAGCACCCAGTCCTGCTTGAATGAATTCATTCGGCAAACTTTGACGAACACCTGTGTCAGGGCCTCTGCTGTTGGGTCTGGGGCCACAGGGTTGGGTAAGAGCCAATATATGATGTCATATCATAGCTCTATTGAGCTGGTTGTTACAGGGGGTGGTCAAGACTTTTTCGCTTGAATGGGGAGGTGGAGGTTGCAGTGAGTCAAGATCGAGCCACTGCACTCTGGCCTGGGTGACAGAGGAAGACTTTGTCTCAAAATAAATACATAAAAAGTAATGTGGCTATGGCCCACAACTGTAATGCCAGCACTTTGGGAGGCCAAGGTGGGAGGATCACTTGAGGTTAGGATTTCGAGACCCTCCTGGGCAACATAGCAAGACCCCATCTCTACAAAAAATAAAAAAAAAATTAGCTGGGGGTGGTGGCGTGTGTCTGTGTCCCTACCTGCTCCTAGCTACTTGGGAGGCTGAGGTGGGAGGATGGCTTGAGCCCAGGAGGTCAAGACTGCAGTGAGCCATGATCATGCCACTGCACTCCAGCCTGGGTGACAGAGTGAGACCTTGTCTCAAAAAAGAAAAAAGAAAAAATAAAGACAATCAAAAATTGCCCATAATCTTACAATCCAGAGGTAACCATTTTTGACATTTTTGTGCCGGGCACAGTGGCTCATGCCTGTAATCCCAGCACTTTGGGAGGCTGAGGTGGGAGGATTACTTGAGCCCAGGAGTTCAAAAACAGTCTGGGTAACGCAGTGAGACCTCCTCTCTACAATAAATAAACAAAATTAGCTGGGCACAGTGGTACGCACCTATAGTCCCCGTTACTTCGGAGGCTGAGATGGGAGGAGTACTTGAGCCCAGGAAGTCAAGGTTACCGTGAGCTGAGATTGCACCATTGCACTCCAGTCTAAGCAACAGAGAGAAACCCTGTTTCACACAAATGAAGAAGACATTTTGGTAATTTAAACACGTTTTCCTACCTACTGGGAGACTGAACAGCAGGATTTAAATGATGGTGAATGGAAGGTGAGCAATGAGTTAGGGCTGCCCATCATGTGGGCAGATTCTGTGACTTAATGAAAATAGTGAGGTCATGAAGTCTTCTATACAGGGTCTTGCTCTGTTACCCAGGCTGGAGTGCAGTGGTGCAACCACTCGCTGCAGCCTCAAACTCTTGGGCTCAAATGATCCTCCTGCCTTAGCCTCCTGAGTAGCTGGGACTGTAGGCACATGCTACCACACCCAGCTGAGGTCATGAAGTCTCTATCCACGAATATCTTTTATAACTTGCATAGATGTATTTCGGTGAAATCCTATCTTAGTCTTTCCTGATTCTGCCTGAGCAGGCTTCAAACATTGTTTCGGGCTCATTCAATGGGAAATCAGTGTTCAGAGGGTTTCTCCAATAATTATTGAGATCGGGTCATTTATTCAAGAGATTGGGTGCCTACTATGTGCCAGACATTGGGGATATGAGGATGAACCCAAAGATGCTAGCATGAACACAATCACTAAACCAAAGTCACATAAAGAAATTAAATGTGGGAGGGACATGGAGAGCCACACATGTACTGATCATCTGCTATGCTGGAAGTTCTGCTTAGCAAATGTAATCTCATTTAATCATCTGGACCTGGGGGAGGTAATCTGACCTCTCTGCACCTCAGCTTCAGTAGAAAATGGGGACAGTATATTGAGAGAGAATATTTGTTACGGGGCAAACCCTGTTCCAAAGCTTGGTTCACTCAAAATATAAACAATGAGGAACTTTTTACACTTTAGGGTTTTTTTTTTTTTTTTTTTTTTTTTTAATGATTGAGAGGTTTTTATGTTGCCCAGGCTGGCCTTGAACGCATAGTTTCGCCACTTAAGTGCCAGGACAACAGGCCTGAGCCACTGCAACACCCATACTTTTTACACTTTAGACACTAAAACCTCTGAGAGGCAAAGAGGGCTGGTATTTAGTGAGTATCTACTATGTGATAGGCACTTTACAAAGATCTAATTTAATCCCAGCCCCATTCTTTGAATTTGCTATGTACCCTGCTGTCCAAATGACGGCATTGAGTCAGTGAGAGATTTGGTAACTTGCCCAAGGCCACAGAGCTGGAGAGACTGCAGAAATTCAAACCCAGGCCTGCTGATGTGCAGAGCCAGTGATAATATATTATCTTGCAGTACAGTTCATGGGATAGATGTGTCCCTTTGGGAATTCCTGGGTCTCTGCTGGTGGCCTGTTAACTCAGTTCTTGAATATGCACTTTTCTCATAACTGTGCAGTTTGAAAACAGTGACTCATCCCCAAACTAGGCAGGGTTGAGTATCTGTCCTGTTCATCTTCCACATGCCACCTGCACCAACTTCTGAAGATAATCTGCAATAAAAGCACTGTGGTTAAAAAACAGAAAAACACACACCACAAATGTATAGGTTTGTCTGTTGGTGCTTCTGTCAAGAAAATAAACTCATGTATCCCATTAACTTAAAAAAACACATCTAATTAAAGTTTAATAACTAAAGCCAACTTTCTATCTGTACAGTTCTCTGAACATACTCTTTTCACACTTAACTATATGTTGTCATTTGTTTCTGTTTGATTCTGCAAGGGCAGAGACCTTGAAATATTCACATCTGGATTCCCCCATGGCTTGACTCAACTGAGGTCAGGCAGTGTTTGCTCAGAGAAATAAAGGTGTTTCCATAATGCCTGTATTAGCTTTCTTTTGCTGTTGTAAGAAGTTAACACAGATTTAGTGTCATAAAACAATATTCATTTCTGTCTCCCACTTCTTGTGAGCCAGATGTCTGGATTCCATGGCTCAGCTGGTTCTCTGCTTCCAGTGTGACAAGGCTGAAATCAAGGAGTCTATATTCCTCTCTGGAGACTTGGGGTGGGGGTATATCTGTTCCCAAGTTCAGTCAGGTTGTCAGAATTCAGCTCCCTGAGGTTGTAGGACTGAAGTCCCCATTTCCTTGCTGGCTGTTGGCAGGACTTTCAGCTTTTAGAGGCTGCCTGCATTCCCTGGCTTGTGGCCACTTTCAAAACCAGCAACAGTGGGTTGAGTTCTCCCATACTTTGAATTTAATTCTTCTGTCTCTCTCTCTCCAAATTATCTCTTTTGCCTCCCTCTTCTGCTCCTGAGGGTTCATGTGATTACATTGGGCCCACCCAGACATCTAGAATAATCTTATTTTAAGGCCTTTAAGCATTTAAGCATTTGCAATATTGCTTTTGTCAAATAATGCTGGCTAGGTGCGATGGCTCACACCTGTAATCCCAGCACATTGGGAGGCTGAGATGGGCAGATCACCTGACGTCAGGAATTGAAGACCAGCCTGGCCAACATGGTGAAACCCAGTCTCTACTAAAGATACAAAAATGGGCTGGGCAGGGGGTAACGAATGCCTGTAATTCCAGTTATTTGGAAGGCTGAGGCAGGAGAATTGCATGAACCTGGGAGGTAGAGGTTGCAGAGAGCCAAGATCATGCCACTGCACTCCAGCCTGGGCGACAGAGCAAGACTCCATCTCAATAACAATAATAATAAAAAAGAATGCAACATATTCACAGGTTTCAGGGACTAGGGCTTGAACAGTTTTGGGCAAGGGGGCAGGACATTATTCTGTCTACCACAGCGCCTATACTAAACCTGCAAATTTTAGTTACTCCCTGTAGGTCAGAGGGGAGTAAAGCTACTTCAGAAGACATCTAAAAGATGCCAAATGACTTGCCAAAGAGTACTGTATCAGCTGTAAATTGAAAAAAGAAAAGTTAATAATCCTTTGTATAAAATCAAGTTAAACCATTTTTTTGGGGATGGTAGTTCCTCCTTTCTCTCAGGTTAAAGCCGGAGAGATTTTAAGAGGTGTCTTGTTCCAGAGAGCTGGGTGCTCTTTGCAGTCTTTTCCCTTTGCAGGATTTTGCTTACCAGACTCATAAGTTTTCTGTGACCAGTATTAGACACAGAACATTGAACCCCTTGGTGTTAGAGTTTGGGCTATAACATAATGGTCTCCTATCAATACTGGCTGTGTCCTACGCGTTAGCATTAGGGAGTAGAGGGTGTGTTTCCTCACCCAGGGAAACCTTTTAAATGTGGCCACTGATTGTGCCTTCATAGTTTTTAAGAGCTGGCCTCAATCCAATTCAGGACGGACTCTAGAAATGTTTCCGGACGACTCAACCTATATATAGGTACAGAAAACCTATGTGCTGGGTGCTTCGAACTTCAGCTCAAGGCTCAGGGAGGCTAAGTACATTGCCCATTGTCTCTCAGCTGGTAATAACAGCTACCATTTATTAAATATTTGCTCAGCTGCGCGTGTAAATCCCAGCACTTTGGGAGGCTGAAGCGTGTGGATCATGAGATCAGGAGATTGAGACCATCCTGGCCAACGTGGTGAAACCCCATCTCTACTAAAATGCAAAAAATTATCTGGGGCGTGGTGGCGCGCGCCTCTAGTCCCAGCTACTCGGGAGGGTGAGGCAGGGGGAATCACTTGAACCCGGGAGGCGGAGGTTGCAGTGAACCTAGATCGTGCCACTGCACTCCAGCCTGGCCACAGAGCAAGACTTTGTCTAAAAAAAAAAAAAAAAAAAAAAAAAAAAAGCTGTATGCCAGGTGCCAAATCATACGGACCTAATACTGTCAAGGTCTCCCTTCACATCCTCTTCCAATTTGTCAAATATTTTACGTTAATTTTAATTCCAATAATGCCGTGAAATGCTAGACAAATGCAGATCACAAAACTGAGGCTCAGAGAGGTTGAACTGACAGCCAGGGAGTGACTCAGCCAAGATTCCGGTCTAGGTCCGCTGGATTCCAGGGCCTGAGTTCTCTCCAGGGTACTGCCTCTAAAAACGCACTCAGGTGCATTCTGGTCGACATGGCCCCAGAGTCCAAATTCTTTACACGAGCCGTCAACATATCATCAAGTTCCTCAAGTGGTAAGAACGCTGTAGGCTGCGGGTGCAGGCTCTGCAAATACACAGCGGCCTGAAGGCCCAGGAGGAAATGAGGAACCGTCTAAGTCCATCAGCCGTGGAATATCCGTTTTACTGGTATGAGGGTCTTTTTGTCTCATTATTATGCGTCAGTGAGTCATTTAGGGAGGACCAAAAGGGAAAGTCCTGCCTCTCATCACCTACAAGAAGCGTAGGTGAACCGTTTAGGAGAGAAGCCCGAAGTGGGAGCTGCGAGTCGAGCTCCCCATCCTGGCTCCCCACCTGCACCTGCCCGGAGGTCTGGAGGCAAAAAGCAGCGAAGGGGTTAAGAGCGAACCGGGCGGGGGAGCCCAGCCACCGCCCCTTCCCAGCATCGCCTCCCAGAATCCCCGACGCCCCCAGCCAGTTCCCGCACCTCGCGAGACTCCACCCAACACCGCCCGCCCCCTCCACGCCCTCCCCGAACAGCGATCCGTCCCCGTTCTTAGTTGAGGTCGGCGCTAGGCGGAGGACGCGAGAAAAAAAGCGGAAAAGGGCCGCGGGGCAAGCCGGGAAGTGTGGTCTACGCTCTGCACGCGGACATATTCTTCCGGAGCGGGGAAGGCCAGAGAGGCCGCTGGGACTACGACTCCCAGTCGCCCTTTCGGTTTGTTTTTGTTCAAAAAAAAAAACCCCACACTCCCCCTCCTCACTCTTCACACACACTCACACACACCCACGGCAGACACGCACGCACCCGGACGCCGAAGGGAAAGCTGCGTCTCGCCCTCCTGCCCCGCCGCCGGTCGTGTCTCAGTCCCTCAACAGAGCGGGAAAGCGGAGGCCGGAGCCGTGACCTCTGACCCCGTGGTTATGCGGAGCCGCCGCATTCCTTAGCGATCGCGGGGCCGCCGCTGCCGCCGTGGGCGACTGACGCAGCGCGGGCGCGTGGAGCCGCCGCCACCCCTCCCCCACCGCGCTCTCGCGCCAGCCGGTCCCCGCGTGCCCGCCCCTTCTCCCCGGCCGCACCCGAGCCCTCGCGCGCCGCCACTGCCGCCGCCGTCACGCGCCCCCCCACCGCCGCTGCCGCCGCCCCAGCCCGGAGATCCCGCGTGGAGCTGTCGCCGCCGCCGCCTGGGAGGAGGATGAAGGACAAACAGAAAAGGAAGAAGGAGCGCACGTGGGCCGAGGCCGCGCGCCTGGTGAGGCGGGCAGCCTAGGGGGGGCTTCGTGGGGGCCGAAGGGGGGAGCTTGCTGCGCACCCCCAACAGGAGGGGGAGGGGCGAGGCCCTGCCCACCGCGGGAGGGGGCGGGGCCATCTTCCTTTAAGAACAAGACAGCCCCGCTAGGCGCGGGGTGGGGAGCGCTCCCCCGCCGTGATGGGATGTGGCGCCTTTTTCCGCTTGCGCCCTCACCTCCCCCGCGCCCCAGCAAAATTCCTCCGGAGGGGCGAGTTGGCTGGCCAGCTCCTTCCCCTTTGGGCACCGGGGTCCCGCCTCCCCTCCCCCACTATTTGGCAGCGTCTGGGGTCTGGGGCAGCTTCGTTCATTCAGCTGGGGGAGTTGGGTTTCCGGGAAGGGTCGGAAGCTCCTCCTTCGCTTCCTGGTGGGTAATGGGGTGGTGCATTTGACTGGGGGTGGAAAAGCGACCCCACATTCAAGGACGCCAGTGGCATTTTGAGATTTCCCAATCTAAACCAGGTGCATGGAGTGAAGCAAGTGCTCATTCCCAGCTTGACCCTTGAGCAGCGGTTCTCCAACTTTAGTGTCCTGTAGGGGACACCTGGGAGGCAGTTAGGAACGCTCCTCGTAGGGCCCTGAGCAAGACCTGCTGAGCCTCAGGGTCTGGGATGGAGGCTGGGAATCTGCGCTTTCACTAGCTTCCCAGGTGATTGGAACGCAGTGGCTCACGGACCCCACTTTGAGAAACGCTGACTTTAGGTGCTTGCCTTCAGAAGCTGGACTGAAAATGGGTACTTTGTGGAGAACTGAATCACTTTGCCGAGAATGTATGTTGCACAAAGACGAAGTGTCTCTGTGGGGAGACTGTTCACAGAGGATTTGGGCTTAGCAAGGAAGAGCGTAATTTGAGTGTTTGAAGCCGCCTGGTTCAACTGGTAGGGGTTGTGAGCGTCAGAGGACTTGCAGGTGAAATGACTTCCTTTTGGATTGCATCCACAATGCTAAGACGCTTGGAGATGCATTCCTGAAACGTAACAGGTTATACTTCTTCCAGAGATGTCACTTCTTCAGATTTGTCACACAGTGAGGTTATGGTGCCATAGCATAAGTGTTTCTTGACACCTTGTAGTTTGTATGTAATTGTTGTAATCCAGTTCTAATGATTAATGAAATTCTGACTTAATCTTTCATTTTGAGGTGAGTTTTCTGCCTCAAAGATGTGCGCCCCCCCGCCAACAAAAGGTTGTGGGGATTGATACAAATCTAAAGTACACCTTTTTCTTTCTCGAAATCTGTAAAAGTTACTGATTTATAAAATTGAAGGTATTTGGGCTACAGGAGAATTTTCATTGGTGTTTGCGATTCACTCCCCTACTCATTCGTTGCCCAGGGAAGAAAAATAGCAATTGTTTGTATGCTAAAGTTTTGTGCTTCAGTTTATTTTAGCCTGGCATGTGAAATTTGAAGATTTTGAGGTTCCAAAATATATACTTTTTTCTGATTCAGTCAACATTGGAAGGCTGGGCTAACTTTCGGGATCTTGTAGAAATTTCAGGATTTCTCTAATGTTTCTTTTTTTGAGACAGAGTCTCACTCTGTTGCCCAGGATGGAGTGCAGTGGAGTGATCTTGGCTCACTGCAACCTCTGCCTCCCGAGTTCAAGTGATTCTCCTGCCTTAGCCTCCTGAGTAGCTGGGAGTACAGGTGCACACCACCACGCCCAGCTAATTTTTGTATTTTTAGTAGAGTTGGGGTTTCACCATATTGACCAAGATGGTCTCCATCTCTTGACCTCGTGATTCACCCCCCTAGGTCTCCCAAAGTGCTGGGATTACAGGTGTGAGCCACTGAGCCAGGCCACTCTCAGATGTTTCTTTACCTGAATATAGGCCTGATGGGGATTGGGAGAGAGCTCTCATTTTCCTGGACAAAGTTTTGTGTGTTTATTGACATTCTCCGTGGCGTTCCTGTTATGTGGGTGTTTATGACCCTGGGCACCCAAGGAAATTTGTTTGCCAGAGTTCTACTTGTTAGGGTTAGGTGAAAGTACTTTTACATCCTGTGTTATTTATGCCCTGACAGAATTAGAAAGTCTGTCTGTCTCAAAGTTCTGTTGGTTCTTACTAGTTGACTTTAGGAATTTGGGGTCCACTGTTAAGTCTCTTTAGGTTCTCGAATTGACTGTGGTGTGAACTTCAACATTGAGGTTGCTCTGTTTGATCATTGACTGAGCTTCAAGCCAGATTATGAGTAAGTTACTTCTCTTTTTCTTGTAAGGCACTTCATTAAAAATAGTGATACGAGGCCGGGCGCGGTGGCTCAAGCCTGTAATCCCAGCACTTTGGGAGGCCGAGGCGGGTGGATCACGAGGTCAAGAGATCGAGACCATCCTGGTCAGCACGGTGAAACCCCGTCTCTACTAAAAATGCAAAAAATTAGCTGGGCATGGTGGCACGTGCCTGTAATCCCAGCTACTCAGGAGGCTGAGGCAGGAGAATTGCCTGAACCCAGGAGGCGGAGGTTGCGGTGAGCCGAGATCGTGCCATTGCACTCCAGCCTGGGTAACAAGAGTGAAACTCCATCTCAAAAAAAAAAAAAAAAATAGTGATACGAGTAGGAATTACTTTGTGGTGCTGTTATACCTGTGAAAAAGGATTTGTGAGACCTTGGGAGGCTGAGGCGGAATAATCACTTGAGGCTAGGAGTTCGAGACCAGCCTGGGCAACATAGTCAGAACCAGTCTCTTGAACAACAACAAAATGAGCTGAGCCTAGTGGTGTGTACCTGTGGTCCTAGTTACTTGGGAGACTGAGGATAGCTTAGGCTGAGGAGTTGGAGGCTGCGGTGCCCAGTGATTGATTGTGCCACTGCACTCCAGCCTGGGTGATAGAGGGAGACCCTGACTCTAAAAAAAAAAAAAAAAAAAAATGAGGCCGGGTGCGATGGCTCATTCCTGTAATCCCAGCACTTTGGGAGGCTGAGGTGGGTGGATCATGAGGTCAGGAGTTCTAGACCAGAGAACCGTGAGAGCAAGACTCTATCTAAAAAAATAAAAAATAAAAAAAGGACTCCTGACTCTTTTTTTGTGTTTTTTTGTTTTAGAATTTTCCATTTCTTTGGATGGACTGGTTGTTAGGTGAAGGGGAACTTTTTAAGACTCCTAAGCTCGACGTGGTGGCTCACACCTGTAATCCCAGCACTTTGGGAGGCCAAGGCACACAAATCACCTGAGGTCAGGCGTTCGAGACCAGTCTGGCCAACATGGTGAAACCCCTGTCTCTACTAAAAATACAAAAATTAGCCGGGCATGGTGGCACATGCCTGTAATCCCAGCTACTCGGGAGGCAGAGGAGTTTGCAGTGAGGTGAGATCACGCCACTGCACTCCAGCCTGGGTGACAGTGAGACAGACTCCGTCTCAAAACAAAAAAACAGCCCTCTTCATGTTGAAAAAAAGTTGCTGTAACACTGTGTGCTGGAGAATTTGTGAGAGCTTACACTGAACTGAGAGAAACTTGACCAGGAGGGAACGTAGGACAGTTGATTAGAACACCTGAACACTTCTCTTTGGGCAGGTGGATTTGGAGTGCTTGCAGTGGCAATTGTATGCACTTCCCTGGAAACACCTTCAGATTGCTCCTGAACTGTCTTAGACTGGTGACTACAAGTGTAACTGGGAATCCTTTTAAAAATTGTTTTTATAGAGGAAAGAAGATTATTCTTAAGAATTTCAGTATAGTATACCCCAGGAGATTTGATTTTTGCAGATGTTAATTATGCTGTTGAAAAAGATATTGTTTCTTTCACACATTTTATAGTATTGTCTTTTCTAGATGTAAGAAGTAGACCTTACATGGTTGGGTGGATATAAAGCCTCCAACTTGTTATGAACAGTTTGTTTGGGAGAAACGGCCAAGGGGATTTCCCTTTAAATTGAGGACCCTAAATGGATTCTCCCTGGCTTTGAGAAACTCTTTTTTGCAGGCTTTATCTTTTACTTTGATTCATGACTGACCAATCTTACATCAAACATTTTTTTCCCCTTTGAAGTAAGAGATTCTTTTTAAAAAATGTAAGCTAGAAAGAGACTAGGAATAGAACACTGCTGACTTGTTCTTACACCAAAAGCTGGAGGCGTAAACAGTTTTAATAAAAGTGAATTATTTGTATCTTTTGATGTAACTTCAGAGATTTTGTTTCCTTTGTCTTAAATTCTCAGGCTCTTTCTGATTGCTGTTTAAATAATTGGTAGTTACTATTTCAGAGTCATACTTCTTAAAAAATTCTACCAAAATTCGCTAGCTCAGCTTCCATTTAATTGATATCAAAGAAATGGTATCTGTGGTACTGAACATTAGTAGTTTGTACCAGGGTTTATTGTAGGTTTGTTCAAGTCAGTACTGCCTATCTTGGCACTTAGGTTCTTGGAATACAAAGGTAGATAAGGTTTGCCCCTCAGGGCTATGGTCTTCTGGGGATGGCAAAGGTCCAGACATAGGCACAGAATTTTACTCCAGGCATAAGTGTTATCACAGTTGTATAAATCATAAACAGATAGATAGCCCAGTTCCTGCCTCTTGTCCAGTCATAATTCTGAATAGTTTCTCCGTTCACTCTCAACAGTCCTGGTTTGGGAGATAATTATATGTGTTATAAAACAATGAGGGTATTGAAAAGAGACATTTACTTCTGGCAGAGATCAGGGAAGGCTTCCTGGAGGAAGGTGCTTTTTGAGCTGAATCTTGATGGGTAAGTAGAGGTTCCCATCACAGAGGGTGTAAGCAGGAGCTGGTGACAACAAATAGGAGAGAAAGAGAGTGGGGGAGACAGAGAGAGAGTGTGTATTTGCAAAGGGTGGGAATTAGGTATATCTGTGAGTTATAGGAACATAAAATTTGTGGAGTGTCAGCTTGGATGGGTAGAGAGATGGGCAGAGACCAGATCGTGAGGGCTTCATATGCCAGGCCAGTGAGCACCTACTCTGTGCCAGGCACTGTAGGCGTGACTTATATTGTCTCTCATCTGTTCAACTCTGAGAGGAAGACATCAGTATCCTTCAAGAGAACCTAGGTTCAGGTTGGGTTGTAATTTGCCCAAGTTTAGAATGTAAAAGTTTGAATGTAACTCTAGATCTGTTCGTTAGCTGTGGGCCAGTGGACTTTGGAAGCTTCAGCTTTTGCAGTATGTGATCAGGGAGCTGTTGAGGATTTTATTTGCTCTCTATTTTTTTTTTTTTTTTATTTTTTGAGACAGGGTCTCACTCTGTCACCCTGGCTGAAGTGCAGTGGCGCCGTCACAGCTCACTGCAGCTTCCATTTCCCGGGCTCAAATGATTCTTTCACCTCAGCCTCCTGAGTAACTGGGATTACAGGCTTGTGCCCCATGCCCAGCTAGTGTTTTGTATTTTTTGTTGAGACAGGGTTTCACCATGTTGCCCAGGCTGGTTTTTAACCCCTAGGCTCAAGCAATCTGCCCACCTTGGCCTCCAAAACTGCTGGGATTACAGGTGTGAGCCACTTTACTCAGCTAGTATTTTTTGTGTTTTTTATTTTTTAAAGAGATGAGGATTCATGGTGTTATCCAGGTTGGAGTGCAGTGACTAAACACAGGCAGGATCATGGTGTACTGCAGCCTGGAGCTTCTGAGCTCAGGCGACCCTCCTGCCGCAGTCTCAGCTGAGATTATAGGTGTGCACCACTGCGCCTGGCCTGTTGAAGGATTTAAAAGCTGAAAGTGATGAGGGCAGATTTGCTTTGCTGGGTTGACCTCAGGCTGTAACATATAAGTTCTACCAGAGCAGGGATTTGGTCTTGTGTAACTGTGAATCCCTAGAATTGTGCCTGGCACCAAGTAGGTGTTCCATGTGTTTGTTGAATGAAGGCTGACAATAGAGTCAGAATGGATTTGAAGAAAGCAGAACTGGATGGAGGGATATTAAGAGGCTGTTGTGTTGGGCCAGGTAAGAGACTGGTTTTGTGACTTGGGGGACAGATGAGAGAGAAGGCTGACACCTGTGTTTCTGAATTAGGTGATTATACAGGTTGTCAATCAAGGTAGAGAATAGAGGAGGAAAAGCTGGTCTGGAGAAGAGGTGAATTAGAGTAGCCAATTAGATGAATTAAGAGTAGAGCTGGATTAGAGTAGATGAGGAAGGGGTACAATCAGTATACAACCGAATATTTGAATCTGAAATTTGGGGGAGAAGTCAGGGCTAGAGGTAGAGATTAGGTAGTTATCAGAAGTTAGTTAGTCGCTGAAACGTGGAGAGATGTTGATGTTACCCATAGAGAATGGAAAAACTGCAAAGAGAGGCAAAGAATAGGGCCGTGGGAAATAGGGGTTTCATTTTAGTACCTTCTCCAAGCCCTGACTTTAGTGCTGAGGGCTTATGTTCTTCCATAGAGAGCACCTTCCACAGCAGTCCTGTCAGACGAGAGTGGGCATGTTCAGGGTGGTGTGGCTGTAGACAGCAGCAGCCCTGTCAGACTTACTGCTTTATGTTTTGCTTGTGACAGCAGTAGTTGGTTATGGTAGTTAAATGGACTGTAAGAGGTTAGCTTGATTTGGAGTAACTTCAGTAGCTGTACAGGTTGACAAAGTACGAAGATATTGACAGCGTGTTTCCTCTTTTAGAAGAATAACTTTTCTAAAACTCTTCAGATGGAGTTTCACTCTTGTTGCTCAGTCTGGAGTGTAATGGCGTGATCTTGGCTCACCGTAAGCTCTGCCTCCCCGGTTTAAGCGATTCTCCGACCTCAGCTTCCCGAGTAGCTGGGATCACAGGCATGCCCCACCACGCCTGACTAATTTTGTATTTTTAGTAGAGATGGGTTTCTCCATGTCTGTCAGGCTGGTCTTGAACTCCCCACCTCAGGTGATCCGCCTGCCTCGGCCTCCCAGAGTGTTGGGATTACAGGCATAAGCCACCACACCCAGCTCTGCAACAACTCTTAAAGCAAGAGAGCTGCAGTTGCACAGTTAAGAAAATACTGCCATGACTTGGTTATAGGTAATGCTAACATAAATGGGATATTCTGTTTCTCACTGCACCAGTCATGCAGAATTATGGCATCATGTTGCCAAATGGCAGAATGTTCTGTGGCAGTTAACACCACAAATTGACAACACAGTGGCAGTAGGCACTGTTTAAAAATATGGGTACTTGGCCAGGCGTGGTGGCTCATGCCTGTATCCCAGCACTTCAGGAGGCTGAGGCGGGTGGATCACCTGAGGTCAGGAGTTCAAGACCAGCTTGGTTAACATGGTGAAGCCCCATCTCTACTAAAAATACAATAATGTGTGTGTGTGTGTGTGTGTGTGTGTGTGTGTACATGCACTAATCAAACTTCCTTGGGAAAGAAAATTTGAATACATTTCTGTCTTACACATTTCTCGTGCAGCACTATATATTCTGTGGTTTAGCAGTATAACAGCATCAAGTTAAACAGTAACCATTGTCGCTAAGATCTCGTGTACTATGCCATGTATGATGAGAAGAGATGCATCCTTAGAATTGAGAATGAGAACATTTCAGTTAATTGCAGTAACTTAGCCTGTGATATATAGACCAATGGATATAAATGGAAATTGCACACTAAAATTAGGACGTTTGTATTTCTTCAGGTATTAGAAAACTACTCGGATGCTCCAATGACACCAAAACAGATTCTGCAGGTCATAGAGGCAGAAGGACTAAAGGAAATGAGGTTTGTATTGTTCTTGTTGCTTAGCATGAGGGTTTCATAGGACATGTGTCTTTCTGTAGTTGTGTAGTGATATGAATAAGTCCACCTGTGTATATATTTGTGCTTCTGTCTGGCAGTGAGGTAGAACTATCCATTTCCCAAATTGTGTGTCGTCTGTGTGGAAGGTGGGAGTGGCTGGACACCCATTGGTTTTCATTTGGAGGTGCAGTGGCTTCCCCATTTCCTTGCTCTTCCTTAAGTCTTGGCATAGAGATTGTTTTTTGTGTAAGGAGTCCGGCAGGGCACATTTTGTCTTGTGCCGTTTTGGAAGTTTCAGACCTGATAGCCTCTATTGTACCTAATATTGTACCTTTTCTCTATGCCATATCACTGAAGTTCTTTCTTTTAGGATAAAAGAATGGTGGTCTCATCAACATAAACCCACTGACTTTTTCCCCCCTACTAATTCCAGTCATATATGATACGAATTTGCTACATTTTGAGGTGACCTTTATTTTCTAAATTTACGGTATAGTTTTCTTGGTGAAGTAACAAGTTAGAAACATAGAATTGACGGCCTGAAGGCCAGTGACTGTCTTTAAACTTTATTTTTCCTTCAAACTTCAAAAAAAAAAAAAAAAAAAAAAAAAAAGGCCAGCTGTGGTGGCTCACGCCTGTATTCCCAGCACTTTGGGAGGCCGAGGCAGGCAGATCACTTGAGGTCAGGAGTTCAAGACCAGCTTGGCTATTGTGGCAAAACCCAATCTCTACTAAAAATAGAAAGATTTGCCAGTGTGGTGACGCGTGCTTGTAGCCTGTAGCCCATAGCCCCAGCTCAGGAGGCTGAGGCAGGAGAATTGTTCAAACCCGAGAGATGGAGTACAGTGAGCTGAGATTACACCACTGCACTCCAGCCTGGGCGACAGAATGAGACTCCGTCTCAAAACAAAAAATACTTAAATGAGGAAAGAGGAGAGCACTACACAGTTGCTTCCTGGGACTTGGAATAAATTTCATGTTTTTGCTGGTCAAACTTTAGCGGTTTTAATTGACCTTTTAGTGTCAAAAGGCCCTCACTTTCCAGTCAATAGTTCAAACATTCTCAAGTTGATATTTTGTGGGGAGGGAAGATTGGGATTGTCTACCTCAAATTTCTTTCACTTGTATTTATGCCCTGTGTAGTGTTATAATTGTGCTTTATTTTTGTTTTTATGGGCTATTTCCCATCATGCTGCTGTCTTCACTGCTGTTGGACCACTTTGCCTATAGAAGGTAAATGAGTCCCTCTGGGACATACGGAATTGAGAACCTTAACTTATTTCTGCTTCTTGTTCTTAGAGGAATTATGAAGCAGTTATGGTGGCTCACGATGAGTGAGCAGCTCTGTAATTTGTAGACGGAGGGATATGTCGGAGTCACAGCAGAGCTGTGCCAGCATGCTGTTCCCCCTTGTAGCAGAGATGCTAGCACACCCACTTGATACTCCAGATTTTGCACAGGGTACTTTTAGAGATTGGTTCTTGGTGAAAAATTTTTTAGCATCTAGTGTGTTCCAAGGCAAAATAAGTAATAGTTTTTTAATGGCTTTTTTAGATTCAGAATTTATTTTTAACACTGCATAAATTAGGGCCTCTAGTTCTGAAAAATGTGAAGAGGCTTACTTAAACTATATATTTTTTGAACATGCTGGGGAAAGGGAAGAGAAGGTGCACAGGTGAATCCTAGCTCTAATATGCTAGTGCCAAACTCAGTTAATAATAATGGGCATTGGTTGATATTTCTGGTAGCTTTTCTATTTTAAGATTCAGTAAGTAGCATCCTTCTCACTGAATTGTCACTGTTTTGGAACCTGCTGTTGTGGCAGGGACCATGAAACAACTTAGTATGCCATCGTTTCAGCTTAGTGGTGAAGCATGGGTACTAAATCTACTCGACTTACTTTTTGTATTCTGGTTTAAATAATTGTTCCTGGGTAGATACAGACTAAAACTCATTCTCCCCACTCCCAACAGAGCAAAAAAACAAATGAAATACAGTTTTTCTGTGTGTACTTACTAGAAAATGTTTAACTGGGAGAAACAGTTCTGCTTGTTTTATTGGCACAGCACCATTGATTCTGTGATTCTTTGTCATAATATTTTGTGGCAGTGTCTGAGTATGATATGTAGGTTGACATAGAGGCTAGGAAACTTTTAATAGTAAAATTTTACTAACATTTAATTTTTAGAATTATAACTTGAAAAAAATCATTGTGTGTTTTTTCTAAATTTCTTGGAAATTTGATTTATATTGTCAAAAAGCACTGAAGAAGTGTTAGGTATGGATTTCAGGTATCAAGTAATCTTTATCCCAGAGTTCTCTGAGTGTAATTTATGTGAATTTCATTTGGTTGTTCTTTTACTATTTTCATAGTGAAATTGTCATGAGATTTTTTTCTTCTGTATTTCTTGCTTAGTCTTCTCATTTGAGAATGAATTGGAGGGATTAGGTCTTTAGGTAAGCAGGCAGATGGATTGTATGACCCTCATCCGTTCTTTTGTGTTTTTACAGTGGGACGTCCCCTCTTGCATGCCTCAATGCTATGCTACATTCCAATTCAAGAGGAGGAGAGGGGTTGTTTTATAAACTGCCTGGCCGAATCAGCCTTTTCACACTCAAGGTAATTAATATAAACTCTGTTTTGGTGTAGTGGTTCTTGGACTTTTAATATGCATGAGAATTATTACCTGGTAGTTCTATAATAGGGGCCGTGAATTTGCATTTCTCATATGCAGTCAGATGACACTGATGCTGTTGGTTCTAAGTGGCACTTTGAGATGTTCTAATATGAATAGGATCTTCGAAATTATTTAGTCATAGTGGCTCTTGTCTCTGTTCATCTTTGCTTGTCTGTATCTTTGTAGATTGTACAAAATTGAAGGATAAGTATGTGTGGGGATAATTGCAGATGTTCTGCTTCCCCCCGCCCCCAGACGGCATCTCACCCTGTTGCCCAGGCTAGAGTGCAGTGGTGGGATCTCAACTCACTGTACCCTTCACCTCCCAGGTTCAAGCAATTCTGCCTCAGCCTCCTGAGTAGGATTACAGGTGCATGCCCGGCTAATTTTTGTATTTTTAGTAGAGATAGGGTTTCACTGTGTTGACCAGCTGGTCTTGAACTCCCGACCTTGTGATCTGCCCACCTTGGCCTCCCAAAGTGCTGGGATTACAGGCGTGAGCCACTGTGCCCAGCCACAGATGTGCCTTAATTAGGATTTTGTTGTAGTAATGATGTGAAGGATAAATTACCGGGCAGCTAAAGTAAGACCTACTATATGGAAGATAACTGAAATGTGAACATATTTGTGGAAATTCAAAAACTCATTAACATTTAGGAAGTGACAGTAATTACAAAGGAAGAGGAGTTAGGTAGAGTTCATAATAAAGCTCAAATAGGGCTAAATGAACATGTAATTATTTTTCCACCATTTGTGATATATATGGCAATCATTTAGACCAGAGCTCTGTACACTTTTTCTGTGCAGGGCCAGAAAATAAATGTTTTTGGTTTTGTGGACCATACTGCTTTTGTCTTAACCACTCAGCTCTGCCCTTTTAGTAGAAAAAGCAGCCATACCCAAATTAATGGGCATGAGTGTGTTCCACAAAAAAATAATTTACTTACAAATATTTGTTTTACTTAAGAAAACAGGCTGCAGGCCAGATTTGATCTGGGGCTGTACTTTGCTGACCCCTTGTTTAGACATAAGATGACTCGTCGACATTGGAGAAACTGAAAATTTGATGCTGACCCTTTCATTCTTAGTGTGTTTATAAATTGTAGCAGTCAATATACACTTTCTCCTTTAAGTTTGTTATCTTGATGGATTGTATTTAAAATATCTGAACAAATACCAGCTATATAACATGAAGCCATAAAGCTTGGTCTTTATATATAAATAAAGTTTATCTTGCGGTCAGATGTCTGTGCCGTTTTCTGTATTGTTTTTATATCTGACAGCTTGGTCTTCTTTTTCCTATCAGTTTTGCATGCTTTTCTTGTAATCAAACCTTGGGAGAGAGAGAGCCACTGAGCTTTATAAAACCTAGCTTTGTGGTCAGGTGCAGTGGCGCACGCCTGTAATCGCAGCAGTTTGGGAGGCTAAGGCGAAAGGATTGCTTAAATTCAGGACTGTGAGACCTTGTATCTATTTGAAAAAAAAAAAAAAGCCTTGCATGATGGTGTGTGCTTTCGTAGTTTTAGCTACTCAAGAGGCTGAGCAGGAGGGTAGCTTGAGCTCCGAGGGTAACTTGAGATGGAGGCTGCTGTGAGCTGGGATCAACACCACTGCTCTCCAGCCTGGGCCATATAGCAAGATCCTGTCTCAAAATAAAAACCTAGCTTTGTAACCTGGGTGGATATAACCTCTTTTTGGTGGAATGTGCATCCCTGGCACAGTCAGTCCTTAATAAATGATAGTCTTTATGATGTTCTGAGGTTCATCATCCTTAATTGCCTGTTAACGGCACTTTTCTATTATTATTATATATTTTTTGAGATAGGGTCTTGTTTTGTCATCCGGGTTGGAGTGCAGTGGTAGTATGTGCCTGTAGTCCTAGCACCATTACGGCTCACTGCAGCCTTAACCTCCTAGCCTCAAGTGGTCCTCCCACCTCAACTTTCTGACTAGCTGAGACTACAGGCACATACCACCATGCCTGGCTAATTTTTTGTGGAGAAGTTTTGCCATGTTGCCCAGGCTGGTCTCAAACTCCTGGGGTCAAGTGATCCACTTGCCTTGGCCTCCCAAAGTGCCAGGATTACAGACACGAGCCACTGCACCTGGCTTATTATTTTTTAATATTTTCATTTTTAGGAACAGGGTGTCACTCTGTTGTCCACAGCTGGAGTGCAGTAATCATAGCTCGCTGTAGCCTTGAACTCCTGGGCTCAAGCATTAGTCCCACCTCAGCCTCCCCAGTAGCGTACACCACCACCCTGGCTAATTTTTAAATTTTCTTGTAGAGATGAAGTCTTGCTATGTTGATTAAACTGATCTCAAACTCCTGGCCTCAAGTGATCTTCCTACCACAGCTTCACAAAGCACTGGGATTACAGGTGTGAGCAACCATACCTGGCCCTCTATTATATAGTGTATTGTTACATATACTGTAATTATATATAGTTATAATTAATACATATGTTTATTACAAGTATACCTGTTAATGATATATTCTATTTTTAAAATGAAGGTAATTGCTTTTTTCTGTGAGTACCTTAAGGTTAGAAACTGAGCTTTATTTCTGTTTGTAATTTGGCTCTGGGCAGAATTCTTGGCACAGTACATGCTTAATGTGTGAACTGAATTATATTTCTTCATCTTAATTTTACAGGTGTAAGCCACCGCACCAGGCCCCTTAATTTTAATTTTAATATATCTTTGAATAAACACAATTGTATGAACCTGCTGTAAGCTTGGGAGTGGTCTATTAGTCTGCAGCTTGTCTGGGATGTGCTAAGTGAAGATTTGCTCAATACTTCATCTCATCTGCCTTTGGCTTTCTGTTGCTTATCCTCGATAGTATCTAGTTCATTGGCCTTTTACATCCATAAGCAACACTTCTCTGATATACATTGTGCTCTTTAATGGATTAATGATTTGCTTGGTTGGTTCTTCTAGTTAGACTGTAAACTCCTTAAGGGCAGAGTCTATATTTTGTTCATTATCCACAGCACTAGGTACATAGTTGCTTTCAATAAATATATATTTAATGAATGAATTTAGTGAATAATGGCTACATTTTGGTACTTAATTATTTTTATTTTCTGAGACAAGAGTCTTCCTCTGTCACTCAGGCTGGAGTGCAGTGGCTCAATCTTGGCTTACTGCAGTCTCCACCTCCTGGGTTCAGGTGGTTCTCCTCCCTCAGCCTTCTGAGTAGCTGGGACCACAGGTGTCCATCAGTATGGCCAGCTAATTTTTTAATTTTTAGTAGAGATGCGGTTTCACCATGTTGGCTAGGCTGGTCTTGAACTCCTAACCTTGTGATCTGCGTGCCTGGGCCTCCCAAAGTGCTGGGATTACAGGCATGAGCCACCGCACCTGGCCTTCATTATTCTTTTGACATTTGATGAGAAATACTACCAATTTTTTTTTGGTAGAGACAGCCTTGCTATGTTGCCAAGGCTGATCTTGAATTCTTGGATTCAAGAGATCTGCCCACCTCAGCCTCCCAAAGCGTTGGGATTACAGGCATGAGCCACCTCATCTATCCTTGTTCATGATTTTGATGGGCTGGGTGCAGTGGCTCATGCCTGTAATCCCAGCACTTTGGGAGATTGAGGTCGGTGGATCACGTGAGGTCAGGAGTTTGTAACAAGTCTGGCCAGCATGGTGAAACCCCGTCTGTACTAAAAATACAAAACTTGGGCAGGTGTGGTGGTGCAGGCCTCTAATCCCAGCTACTTAGGAGGCCGAGGCAGAAGAATCGCTTTAACTCAGGAGGCAGAGGTTGCAGTGAGCCGAGATGGTGCCACTGCACTCCAGCCTGGGCGACAGAGCAAGACTCTATCTCAAAAAAAAAAAAACTGTTTCAAGGGGTTAACAAGTACAGACATGGCCCTTCACCTGTAAGTATTTTATTTTTTATTTTGAGACAGAGTTTCACTCTGTCGCTCAGGCTGGAGTGCAGTGGTGGGATCTCAGCTCTCTGCAACCTCTGCCTCCCAGGTTCAAGCAATTCTCTTGCCTCAGCCTCCTGAGTAGTTGGGATTACTGGTGTGTGCTACCACACCCGACTAATATTTATATTTTTAGTAGAGATGGGGTTTTGCCATGTTAGCTAGGCTGGCCTCCAACTCCGGACCTAAAGATCTACTTTGGCCTCCCAAAGTGCTAGGATTACAGGCGTGAGCCACTGTACCTGGCCACCTCTAAGTAATTTACATGGTATGTCTTAAGAACAAAGACATGGCCTTGAGCGGTGGCTCACGCCTGCAATCCCAGCACTTTGGTAGGCCAAGGCCGGCAGATCACCTGAGGTCAGGAGTTAGAGGAGAAACTTTTGTCTCTACTGAAAATACAAAAAATTAGCAGGGTGTGGTGGTGTGTGCCTGTAATCCGTGCTACTCTGGAGGCTGGGGGAGGAGAATCACTTGAACCCAGGAGGCAGAGGCTGCAGTGAGCTGAGATGGGGTCACTGTATTTCAGTCTGGGCAACAGAGCAAGACTCAGTCTCAAAAGGAAAAAAGAACAAAGACATTTTCCTGTGTAACCGCAATACCATTATCACACTTCAGAAATTTAACATTGATACAAATGTGTATAAATATATAGTCCATATTCAAATTTTTCTCTAGTTTCAAAAGTAATCTTTGTGGATTAAAATCCCGTATGCAATCATGATATTTTTGAACAATTCAGACTAGATGTTATATAGAAAATTAGGTTGATTTTGTTGTTTTTTTTTTTTTGGAGACAGGGTCTGGCTCCATTGCCCAGGCTAGAGTGCAGTGGCATGATCAGTTTACCACAACCTCAGCCTCCTGGGCTCAAGTATTCTTGTGCCTCAGCCTCCTGAGTAACTGGAATTAGATGCGCTTGACACCACGCCCAGCTAATTTTTATATTTTTAGTAGAGATTGGGTTTTGTCCTGTTGACTAGGCTGGTCTTGAACTCCTGGACTCAAAGCAATCCCCCCACTTTGGCCTCCCCAAGTGCTGGGATTATAGGTATGAGCCACCATGCCTAGCAATTAAGTACATTTTTAAAGGACTAATAAAAATGTAGAAATCTTGGTTATTTCCAGATTCCTGTGTTTTACTGCCTAGTCATGTCTACTGTTCCAGGTTTTCCAGAGGATTCAGCAGCAAAGGCTGATAGTGGTGGGAAGTTTTGCATAGTGGTTGACCAAGGGCTAGTTTGGTGAGTGTCTTGCCTGTGATAATGGAGAGGAAGATACCAGTTATTTAACTCAACGTTTCTCAGTTTTCCTTTTAAAGGTAGTAGTGACACCTTTGAAATCTTTTGGCATTTTCTTTGCCTGTTTTCCCTTATGTGTTAAGGAAAAGCTTGTGTGCATAATGGCTTGTTAGTTTTTTCTTTTCCCTACTTGGAAATCTCATCTGGTGGGGCATGGGGGTCAGAATTTACATGTGTATATTTATTATTTTTTGGTGACACTAAATTTCACTCTTGTTACCTAGGCTGGAGTGCAATGGTGCAGTCTCAGCCCACTGCAACCCCTGCCTGCTGGATTCAAGTGATTGTCCTTCCTCAGCCTCCTGAGTAGTTGGGATTACAGGTGCATGTCACCATGCCCGGCTAAGTTTTTATATTTTTAGTAGAGACAGGGTTTCACCATGTTCGCCAGGTTGGTCTCGAACTCCTGACTTCAGGTGATCCATCCATCTTGGCCTCCCAAAGTGTTGAGATTACAGGTGTGAGAGACATGCCTAATCAGAGTTGTATTTTATCTATATGCTTTTACTATTTATATGAAAATAATTGCAATTTTTTTATTTTTCATTTCCGGAAAGATTTGTATGGACTTATCTATGATTACAAAAGGTTTACTGGTTTGCTGGAGTTTTTTGGGGCATGACACAGGGTTTCTTCTCTTACAAAAGTTTTTCTGGGTAATGTGATGGTACAGGTTGAGTATCCTTTATCTGCAATGCTTGGGACCTGAAGTGTTTTGGATTTGGGAATTTTTTGTATTTGCCACATACGTAATAAGAGATCTTGAGGATGGGACCCAAGTCTAAACACGGAATTCATTTGTGTTTCATATTTACCTTATATGCGTGAAACAAAGCTTTTTTTTTTTTTTTTTTTTTTTTTTTTTTTTTTTT
>NW_022436973.1:10868107-10870769 GCF_009761245.1 Sapajus apella | reverse complement strand
TTTTTTTTTTTTTTTTTTTTTTTTTTTTTTTTTGAGATGGACTCTCAGTCTGTCATCCAGGCTGGAGTGCAATGGCGCAATCTTGGCTCACTGCAACCTCCACCACCCAGGTCCAAGCAATTATCTTACCTCAGACTCTCAAGTAGATGAGCCGTCCTGCTAATTTTTTTGTATTTTTAGTAGAGATGAAGTTTTACCATGTTGGCCAGGCTGGTCTCAAACTCCTGACCTCAAGTGATCTGCCTGCCTCATCCTCCCAGAATGCTGGGATTACAGGCGTGAGCCACTGCTCCTGACCTCAAGTTTTGACTCTGTGTGTGTGTGTGTGTGTGTGTGTGTGTGTGTGTGTGTGTGTGTGTTTTGGAGACAGTCTTTCACTCTGTCTCCCAGACTGGAGTGCAGTGGAGTAATTTCAGCTCACTGCAACCTTAGCCGCCTGGGCTCAAATGATCCTCCTACTTTAGCCTCCCAAGTAGTTGGGACTACAGGTGCAAGGCACCATGTCTTAGTAATTTTTGTGGTATTTTTTATAGAAATGGGGTTTTGCCATGTTGTCCAGCCTGGTCTCGACCTCCGGGGCTCAAGCTGTCTACCCACCTTGACTCCCCAAAGTGCTAGGATTACAGGCATGAGCCACTGTACCCAGCCTTTGTGTTTGTTTATTTATTGCATTTTAGGTTTTGGGGTACATGTGAAGAACATACAAGATTGTTGCATAGGTACACACATGGCAGTGTGATTTGCTGCCTTCCTCCCCATCACCTATATCTGGCATTTCCTCCCCATGCTCTCTCTCCCCAACTCCCCACCCGCTGCTGTCCCTCCCCTGTTTCCCTCCTGACAGACCCCAGTGTGTGATGCTCCCCTCCCTGTGTCTATGTGTTCTCATTGTTCAACACCCACCTATGAGTGAGAACATGTGGTGTTTGATTTTCTGTTCTTATGTTTTGATGGCAACCCATCACATGAGGTCAGGTGTGGAAATTTCCATTTTTGGTATCAGGTTGGGACTCCAGAGGTTTCAGATTTTGGAGCTTCTTGGATTTTTGGATTAGGGATGCTCAGCCTATACGCTTGACATTTTATATATAGATGCTTACATCAGTACTTGGAGCTAATCCTCAGTGGTGGGATAGGTGCAATTTATTTCTACTTTGGGTTCTTGATTTGAATTTTTTCTTTCTTGAAGTCTTCTGTCAGTGTTGATTGTTGCCTGGTTAGAGATGGGATTTGTATTGTTTTTTACACTTGAGATTTCCTGTTGTGATAAGATCACTGTGAACTCCTTTATAGTGTTACCCATTCTTAGGACTTTCATGACGAAATACCATGGTTTTGTGATATGGTTGTTGTGTCTTTGCTGAGTTTAAATAGGGTCCCGGCCTGACATGGTGGCTCATGCTTACCCTGTCTCAAAAAAAAAAAAAAAAAAAACTCAACTAAATATGGTTAAATAGGCCAGGCTCGGTGGCTCACGCCTGTAATCCTAGTACTTTGGTAGGCTGAGGTGGGCAGATCACCTGAGGTCAGGAGTTTGAGACCAACCTGGCTAAGATGGCAAAGCCCTGTCTCAACTAAAATATAAAAACTACCTGGGCTTGGTGGTACATGCCTGTAATCCCAGCTTCTCTGGAGGCTGAGGCAGGAAAATCACTTGAATGCAAGAGGTGGAGGTTGCATTGAGCCAAGATTGCACCACTACACTCCACCCTCAGCAACAGAGCGAAAGTCAGTCTCTCTCTCTCTCTCTCTCTCTCTGTCTTTCTGTCTGTCTCTGTCTCTCTCTTTCACACACACACACACACACACACACACACACACACACACACACACACACACACACACACATTGGGTTCATAAATGGTGATGGGAGTCTTCCTCTGTCGCCCAGGCTAGAGAGCAGTAGTGCAATAATTTTGGCTCACTGCAACCTCTACCTTCTGGGTTCAAGTGATTCTCCTGCCTCAGCCTCCCAAGTAGCTGGGATTATAGGTTCAGGCCACCATGCCCAGTTAATTAATTTTTTTTTTTTTTTAAGTAGAGACGGCGTTTTGCTATGATGGTCAGGCTGGTCTCGAATGGTCCTGACCTCATGTGGTGCCTGCCTTGGCCTCCCAAAGTGTCAGGATTACAGATGTGAGCCACCTTGCCTGGTTAACATTATTTACTTTTGCTGTTAAATAAGATGTCACTTATGGCTATTTGTACTTTATTATACTTCATGTGGTGATATAGTGTTCATCATCAGGGTCTTTTTTCAGTTAGCAAGTTCAGTTGAACTCTTTTCCTGTTTAGACTGTTTTTTAAAAGTGTAAAAAACTTAGCAAAAGAAATTCATGTCTGGGCTTGGTAGCTCGCGCCTGTAATCCCAGCACTGTGGGAGCCTGAGGTGGGCAAATCAGCTGAGGTCAGGAGTTTGAGACCAGCCTGGCCAACATTGTGAAACCCTGTCTCTACTAAAAATACAAAAAAATAAGCTGGTTGTGATGACATGCACCTATAATCCCAGCTACCGAGGAGGCTGAGGCAGGAGAATCCCTTGAACTTGGGAGGCAGAGGTTGCAATGAGCCGAGATTGCACCACTGCACTCCAGCCTGGGTGACAAGAGTGAGACTGTGTTTGGGGAAAAAAAAAAAAAAAAAAGGCCGGGCGCGGTGGCTC
>NW_022436973.1:10845729-10868007 GCF_009761245.1 Sapajus apella | reverse complement strand
CCTGGTCAACATGGTGAAACCCCGTCTCTACTAAAAATACAAAAAATTAGCTGGGCATGGTGGCGCGTGCCTGTAATCCCAGCTACTCAGGAGGCTGAGGCAGGAGAATTGCCTGAACCCAGGAGGCGGAGGTTGCGGTGAGCCGAGATCGCGCCATTGCACTCCGGCCTGGGTAACGAGAAAGAAACTCCGTCTCAAAAAAAAAAAAAAAGATGACTACATTTAAAGTGTCTTCCATTTATATCAGTAGTTTGCAAAAAAGGAAAAAACAATGGAGGAGAGTGAGATAATTACTGCATTTTTACAATGTTATTTAAATAATTAAAATTTTTGGTGTACAATTCCACACTTAATAGCAAATTGCAGATGAATTGTCACTAGGTGTGGTGTCTTACCTTATAATTCCAGCACTTTGGGAGGCCAAGGTGGGAGAATCACTTGAGCTCAGGAATTCGAGACCAGTTTAGGCAACATAGTGAGACTTTGTCTCTACAGAAAACAAACAAAATTAGCTGAGTGTGGTAGCCCACAACTGTAGTTGCAGGTACTGGGGAAGCTGAGGCGAGAGGATTACTTGAGCCCAGGAGGTTGAGGCTGCAGCTGAGATCAAGCCATTGCACTCTATTCTGGGCGACTAAGACCTTGTTTCAACAAAGAAACAAAAAATCCAAAATGATTTACTTACCATTAAATACCAAGAAAAGAATTACTGCAGCAAGCCTAGATTTAGATACAGTAAAATCATGGAGCGTATCATTTGAAAGATACTTTTGACTTCATAGGTGCCTAAGCAAGCAAAGTTGTTTTTTTCTTAAAATGCAAGTCGGATCAAGTTACTTTTCTGCTTAGACCTTGCCTACTTCTCCAGCAGTTTTCCTAGCACTTTCTAATTGGTCATTCATTGTGTTTCAGCCATCCTGGCCTTCAGCCTATTTCTCAAACACCCCAATTTTTTTTTTTTTTTTTTTTTTTTTTTTTTTTTTTTTTGAGACGGAGTTTTGCTCTTGTTACCCAGGCTGGAGTGCAATGGCGCGATCTCGGCTCACCGCAACCTCCGTCTCCTGTGTTCAAGCAGTTCTCCTGCCTCAGCCTCCCGAGTAGCTGGGACTACAGGCATGCGCCACCATGCCCAGCTAATTTTTGTATTTTTAGTAGAGACGGGGTTTCACCATGTTGACCAGGATGGTCTCGATCTCTTGACCTCGTGATCCACCCGCCTCGGCCTCCCAAAGTGCTGGGATTACAAGCGTGAGCCACCGCGCCCGGCCAAACACCCCAATTTTGTATACACTTTAGGTCCCTTGCATGTGCTAACTCGTCTACCTGGAAAATTCTGTGATACCTTCTTGCACATAATAGATACTAATAAATACTGGCTGAATGCAACCAAAAATGTTGACTTCAGTAATAGAAGTAGTAGAACAGAACATTATCCAAGTCCTTTTCTGTTTGTTTTTGAGACAAGGTTTCCCTCTGTCACATAGGCTGAATGCAGTGGTGCCATCATGGCTTACTGCAGCCTTGACTTCTTGGGCCCAAATGATCCCCCTGCCTCAGCCTCCTGAGTAGCTGGGACCACAGGTGTGTGCCACCATGCCTGGCTAATTTTTTTATTTGTAGAGATGAGGTCTCACTGTGTTCCCCAGAATAGTCTCAAACTCCTGGGCTCAAGTCATCCGCCTGCCTCAGCCTCCCAAAGTGCTGGGATTATAGGTGTGAGCCATTGTGCTTGGCCTCTTACCAAAATTTTAAACCAGTTAATTCTCCTTGTATCTCACCTGGCTTTTATATTGTTTCTTATTATAGAATATGCTTTTGTTTTAGCTTATTTTTTCTTCTGCTTGGCAAGTTAACTTTGAAAAATCCTTTTTTTCTTCCCTCTTTTTTTTTTTTTTTTTTTTTTTTGAGATGGAGTTTTGCTCTTGTTGCCCAGGCTGGAGTGCAATGGTATGATTTCAGCTCACCACAACCTCTGCCTCCCAGGTTCAAGTGATTCTCCTGCCTCAGCCTCCCGAGTAGTTGAGATTACAGGCATGCACCACTATGCCTGGCTAATTTTGTATTTTTTTTTTTTTTTTTTTTAATAGAGATGGGGTTTCTCCATGTTGGTCAGGCTGGTCTCCTGGTCTACAATTCTCATCCTTAGGTGATCTGCCTGCCTTGGCCTCCCAAAGTGCTGGGCTTATGGGCATGAGCTACCATGCCTGGCTTCTTGCCGCCTTTAGAGCAGTTCCACATAACTCTGTGGAAGAATCTGCTGACATTAGAAATAAACCTTTCTTTCTCAGGCTGTGGCCATAATCTTTTTAAAATTTTTTTAAATTGCTGAAGGAAGAAACCGAACCCTTAGGAACAGTTTAAACATTTTATGTATTTATTAGATATATTATTCCTTTTAAAGTTTCGAACTTTGATCATCTTGTTAGGAAAAAGAGACCAGCCACAGTGCCTCATGTCCATAATCCCAGCATTTTGGGAGACTGAGTCAGGAGGAAATTACTTGAGCCCAGGAGTTTAAGACCAGCCTGCGAAGCATATGGAGACCTTGTCTCTGCAAAAAAAAAAAAAAAAAAAATTTAGGCAGGCATGGTGGTGGATGCCTGTGGTCCTGGCTACTAGGGAGGCTGAGATGGGAGGATCGCTTGAGCCTGGGAAGTTGAGGCTGCAGCAGGCTGTGATTGTGCCAGTACACTCCAGCCTGGGCAACAGAGTAAGACCCTGTGTTAAAATCCTCCCATCTCAGCCTCCCAAGGTGGGGGGGGAAGAAAAAAAAATTTGTATTTATTTACAGATGAACGGTAGCAACATTTTAGATAGTAACTTATGTAGTCTGTGTGAATTGTATCAAATATGTGTGATTTTTAATGCTTAGAATCCTAGAATTTTAGTGAGGAAGGAGCTCTCAAGTTACCTAATTCATTTACATTTTACAGATAGAAAACTAAACTTCTGACAGATGAAATGATTTATACCGTACATCTATATGATAATTGCATATGGCTGAGTTAGCATTAGAGCCCAGGACCCAGTCTTTGATTTGATTTCTTTTCATTATGCCAATTTAGAATAAAGCTTTTCTCTTGGTTTTCTGACCTTTGGCCACTTCATCTTTTGAAGGATCTTGTAAGTTCCTTGGTATTTCTCTAAATGTCAGTTTTACTGTCTTCAATTAAAGTTCTCGTTAAGTGAAAGTAGCCTTTAATATCCTTAAATGTGAACTTGTTCCTTATGGCTTGAGTTTTTGCGCTCTCCATTATATTGGCATTTCTAGTTGTTGGCTTTCTTTTCTGTGCCAGATTGAGTGGTATATGTTGGTGCTAAGAGCACTGGAATAGGAATCAGGGACTTAGGTACGGCATAGCACCTCACTCATGTATTACTTGGATATCTTCACTTGTCTCTAATACTGAAGAGGTATCATTGGTTGTTTAAAAACTTAACAGTGTAAAACCCTAGTATGCCATGAAAGGGAACTGCAGAATATAAACTGATGACCCTGAAACTTGAAGCAAGCGTGAGGACTCAGTTTCTCCATCTCTTGTGGGCTTCACCCTCACTGTCTGACATCCTGATCCAAGGCATCTTTCCTGCATCCCAAAGCTCTGTTGAAAATCTCTTGGGCTAAAAACCAGTACAGACCTGTTCTAGCCTTTTTAGATTGTTGTGTGTGAAAAGTAAGTCAGCTGTGGATATTTTTCTTTCCTATTTTGTGACGCATTTGCTATTTACTGAAGGCTCCCTGTTTTATTGCAAACCCTGTTCCACTGTGCATTGTAGGAGGTCTGCTCACAAAGCTCAGTTAGTAGAGCAGTACCATTTACTTTGGTCAGTTGTAGCAGCGATCTGGGTTTTTTGTTTTGTTTTGTTTTGTTTTTTTGAGACAGAATCTTGCTGTGCCACCCAGGCAGAAGTGCAGTGGCATGACGTTGGCCCACTGCAACCTCCGCCTGCTGGGTTCAATTGATTCTCCTGCCTTAGCCTCCCGAGGTGCCAGGTTTCAGGTATGTGCCACTACACCTGGCTACTTTTCATATTTTAGGTAGAGATGGGGTTTCGCCATATTGGCCAGGGTGTTCTTAAACTCCTGACCCCAAGTGATTCACCTGCCTCGGCCTCCCAAAGTGTTAGGATTACAGGTATGAGCCACCATGCCCAGCAGGAATCTGGTTTTGAGGGAGGCTTTGACCCCTCATTTGGTAAAAGGTTCATTATTTGACTAATTCCCAAAGGACATCTGGATTTATTTTCAAAAGAAGGGGTATTTCATTGTTGGCATTCCTAGCCAGCTCTGGGAGAAGAGAGAACATAAAACCAGGTCAGAGTCTGGTTTTATGTTCAAGAGATGCACTGCCTTTTGGCCCTTCACCTCCTGAAGCTCAGAGCCCTGTGAGAATGAGATGGTAAAGGTCAAGTAGCAGTGGTTTGAAAAGTGCCCCCACTGGGATGATTGTGTAGTAGCCGATCGGAGTGGGCAGGATGCTAACTTTAGAGGTGCTAAAGGGATTTTTTTTTTTTCTTTCTTTCTCTTGTAGCCCAGGCTGGAGTGCAATGGTGCAGTCTTGGCTCACCACAACCTCTGCCTCCCAGGTTCAGGCGATTCTCCTGTCTCAGCTTTCCAAGTAGCTGTGACTACAGGCATGCACTACCATGCCCAGTTAATTTTGTATTTTTCGTAGAGACGGGGTTTCACCATCTTGGCCAGGCTGGTCTTGTACTCCCAACCTCAGGTGATCCACTTGCCTTGGCCTCCCAAAGTGCTGGGATTACAAGCGTGAACCACCCTGCCTGACCAGGGATGTATTTTTTTAAACAAGAAGGTTATAAATGTTTCTATTAAGTGTGATTTTAAAGCATGAGGTTCTGGGAAAATGAGAATATTGTACATACTCTAGACTTCCTTGGAACTGTATTTGAAAAAAGTAAATTTTTCTTTGGGTCAGCCATTGTGAAAACTGCATTTGATCTCAATCCTTCAGATCAGGCTTTTGGGGAGAGTTAGTTGAAGAATTTGTTCAGTCTAAGAAAGTTGCTTCCAGCTTAGCTAAATCTGGAAGAAAAGATGGAACCTGATGTTTGAGTGCTAACTGTATTCCAGACAGGCATTATACTCCTTATGTTGGTCCTTTTGAAGGATAAATATGTTTCTGCATCCTGTACTAATGAGGAAATTGCCTGAGAGAGTTTAAATAAATTGTACAAAGTAACACTTGGTTATTTGAGATTTGTTTTTAATACAGAGAGGAACAGGTTAGGAACTTTGAAGCTTCAGCTAAATGAGTCACTTCTCAAATGTTTGAGAAGGAGCTCAAGGTTCTGGAGGAATAGCTCAATTTGTACGTCATGAGAGAAGTGAGTAGTGAGCAAAATATATATATAATTTCTTCTGAATGATGCTTTTTTGATGCATTGGTGCTAAATTGGCTTTGATTGTATGATACTTCTTAAAAGTATTAGCTAAAGGCCGAGTGCAATGGCTCATGCTTGTAATCCCAGCACTTTGGGAGGCTGAGGCAGTCGTATCACCTGAGGTCGGGAGTTCAAGACCAGCCTGACCAACATGGAGAAACTGCCTCTACTAAAAATACAAAATTAGCATGGTGGTGCATGCCTATAATCCTAGCTGCTCGGGAGGCTGAGGCAGGAGAATCTCTTGAACCTGCGAGGTGGAGGCTGCAGTGAGCCGAGACTGCACCATTGCACTCCAGCCTGGGCGGCAAGAATGAAACTCAGTCTCAAAAAAAAAAAAAAGTATTAGCTAATTATTTTGTTTTACTCTTCTCTTTTGAAATGCAGAGGACTCTTCATGCTGGCTTTCTTTGGAAAGTTATCTGTCTGACAATTCTACTTCTAAAACTTCAACTTTTTTTTTTTTTTTTTTTCAGTCTTCATTTCCATTGCCACCACCCTATCCTAAATTATCCTCCTATGCGGGATACTGAAATAGCTTCTGTCTGGTCTACTTACTTTCACTTCGCCCCCTTATGATCAGTGCTTTGCTACTTTGTAATCCACTCAGTGGCCAGAGGGATTTTTTTCAAAAACATGATTTGATTATGACACATCATCAGTGGTTTCCCATGGCAGTTGCAGAAAAATCCAAACCTTGTTTGACCATACTGCCCTTGTTTCAGTAATTTGAATTCCTTAAGCTTTTTCCACTTTCAGGATTTCCCATTCTGAACTCATTCTCCTCTACTTTTTCCTGGCCAGTTTTCAGGAACTGACAATTTAACCTCAGTTCTTAAGAGAATCCTTCTCTTATCTCTAAATTGGATTTTCCTGTGTCCAAACCTTACTTGTTAACACAGGTTTATAATTATTTGGGTGATTGTTTGATATGTCTCTCCTGACTGGGCCTTAGGGGCAGAGAACCTGTATTATTTTGTTCTTGGTTATATCTCTAGCAGCTCTTATGGCAGGTATTCAATAAATGTTTGTGGAATAAAGGCAGTGGAAAAACACGGAGAAGGATGTGCTGTGGCAGCAGTTCTCAATGCCAGCAGTTAAATTGCTTTACAATAGTAATTTTTAGTGTCACAGTGGAAATGTGTAGTATAGAATGTATAGTAAGATCTTTTTTTCATGGAATGGAATGTTTGAAAACCTCCAAAGTGTACTTTTTTTTTTTTGTTTTTTGTTTTTCCTCAGAAGAAAAAAGTCATGTTTGGGGTTACTTTTTTTTTTTGAAACAGAGTCTTGCTCTGTTGCCCAAGCTGGAGTGCAGTGGCACGATCTTGGCTCACTGCAACCTTCATGTCTCAAGTATAAGCAATTCTTGTGCCTTAGTCTCCTGAATAGCTGGGATTACAGGCATACACCACCATGCCCAGCTATTTATTGTATAGTTAGTAGAGATGGGGTTTTGTCATGTTGACCAGGCTGGTCTCAAACTCCTGGCCTCAAGTGATCCTTCACCTTGGCCTTCCAAAGTGCTGGGATTATAGATGAGAACCAGTGCACCTGGCCTGCTGTTACTTCTGAAATAGAAATCAAATGCCATATTGATTCCTGATCTTTTGTGTATGACCTCTCTTTTTTTTTTTTTTTTTGCTGCCTCTCCCTGAAAGCTTTTAGGATCTTTTTTCCATGATTATGTACATTGGTGTGTGGGTCTTTTCTCACCCCTTGTGCTATTAGGCCTAGAGACTCGTGTCTCGGGTCTGGGAAATGATTTTACAATTTTTCTGGCTGATGGGTAACTAGCCATTTGTTCTGATACTGTCAGTATTTAAGTTTATGTTAGGAACATTTCATAATACAGATGAAAAATTTAGGCCAGGTACGGTGGCTCACGCATGTAATCCCAGCACTTTGAGAGTCTGAGGTGGGAGGATCACTTGAGGTCAGGAGTTGGAGATCAGCCTGGCCAACATGGCAAAACCCCCTCTACTAAAAAAAAAACAAAAATTAACTGGGCATGGTGGTGCACACCTGTAATCCCAGTTACTCAGGAGGCTGAGGCACGAGAATCACTGGAACCTGGGAGACAGAGGTTTCAGTGAGCTGAGATCGTACCACTGTTCTCCATCCAGCATTGGTGACAGAGCAAGACTCTGTCTCAATAAATAAATAAGTACATACCTAAAAATTTAAATATTATGTATATAGTATCCAGCCCAGGCTTTTCTGTTTGTCGTGCCCTGTTTCTTTCACATCAAGGCCTACTCAGATATCTGCTGATCCTTGATTGAGGTGTGATGCTTGAGAGTTGGGCTCTTAAATACTACTGGTGAATTCAGTGCATTGTGGTTTTGTGGCTTCGCTTGTCTTTTACAGGAGTGGGGAGGTGCTTTTTACTTTGATGCATGGTTCTGAAGTAAGGGTGTCTTACTTCCTAATGCACACTTTTAATAATCCCCATGTTTTCCACTCCATACTGCATCCTTGTTTGGTTTAAGTTCTTAGCCTGTCTGCAGTTCAGGAGCTGAATCTGCTTGGTTCTTTTCAGCATCTCCCTCTGCAACATTTAGATCTCATCTTCCTTTGCTTCGCTGACTTTTCTCTTTGTCCATTTGTTTCTCTGTCATTGATGACTTCCAAGTTAAATCCCCATCCTGGATATTCCTTTTTGAACATCAGATTCATATATTAAGTTACCACCTCAATATCTCTATTCAGATATCTAATGGCATCTCAGAATTAACATGTGCAAAACCAATTTGTTCCACCCTGTGTTACCTGCGTAAATTAATGAGAACTCCATTTTTAAAGTTGCTTAAATCAGAAACCTTGGAGTCACCCCTCTTGCTTTCCTGGCACATGTAATCATCAATAAATCCTGATGGCTCTGCCTTCAGAATGTGTCTCATTTTATCACTCCCTCTACCACCAGAGTGGTTTAAGCCATCTTCATCTCTTAGGTTATTTTGGTAGCTTCCTAACTGGTCTCTTTCTTTCCATTCTTGCTACCCTTCTCAACACTAAAGATTGTGGCATGATCTTGGCTCACTGCAACCTCTGTCTTCCAGGTTCAAGCAATTCTCCTGCCTTGGCATCCCGAGTAGCTTGGACTGCAGGCGTGAGCCACCATGCCTGGTTTTTAGTAGAGGTGGGGTTTTTTAGTAGAGATGGAATTTCACCTTGTTGGCCAGGCTGGTCTCGAACTCCTAACCTCAGGTGATCTGCCCTCGACCTTCCAAAGTGCTGGGATTATATGCGTGAACCACCATGCCTGGCCAAATTTTTTATTCCTTTGGATAAAGGGATATATTTATTTTTTTTAAAAAAGTTGGTAATACAGTGAGTTATGTTAATAGATTTTTTTTTTTTCTAGTCCTCAAGCTTCCTTGCATTCCAAGGATAAATGGTACTTCAACATAATTTTCTTTTTAAATATACATTGCTGGATTTAGATTATAAATTATTTAGAATTTTTGCATCCGTATTTATAAGTGTTATATTCTTATTTCAGACCTTGTCCAGTTTTGTTATCAAACCAAGCTGTGCTGTTTTTCCTCTTGATTATCTGTAGTGGTCTCTTTATAATAATGATTATTCATTCTTTTTGGTGGATTATGCCTGTAAGACCTGGGCATGTATCTTTTTACTGTGGGAGTGTATTGTTTTTACTTTTTTTGTTATGAAATATATAATTTATGTTAAAATGCATATATACAAATTTTGTGTTCTTTAAAAAATAATAGCTAAAAAATACATTGCACACCCCCATATCCAACCATCGTCAGTCAAACAGCAGAACATCCTTTACACTCTTATTATTTTCCTCACCCTTCCAGTAGAAACCTTTGGAGTGTCTGAGCATTTTCCTTTCCCTCACTGCTTTAGGTAACTTCTGTTCAGATTTTCATATTAATGATTCTTTTGCTTTTAACCCACGTGTTATTGAAGTCCTAAATAATAATTTTTCGTGCTTTAAAAAATATTTTTATGTCAATGAAATAATACTGGATGTATTTTTTCTGATTTGCTGCTTTGCCTATCATTTCTGAGCTTGATCTGCATTGGTGCATTTATAGGAGTACTTCATATTTTCTGCCATGTGCTGTCTTAGGCTATCAATGTGCCATATGATTTATCTGTTATTAGCATATATTTGGGTTGTTTCTGATTCTTGCTGTAACAATCAGTGCTGCATTTAGTGCTTGTGTGTATGTTTCCTGATGCATGTACGCATTCGCTTCTCTGGGGTGTCTATGTTGCTGGGAATGGGACTGAGTAGTAGCTTTTATACCTGATCCTCATTATTAGGTAGTTCAGCTGTTTTTTTTTTTTTTTTTTTTTTTTAAAGTGATTGTATAAATTTATACTCCTTCTAGCAGTACATGAGAATTAGCCTGGGTGTTGTGAGTGTACAATAGTATCCATTTTTTCCTCTCTGTTTATGGCATAATTTACATACAATAAAATTCACCACCACCCCCCGCCCCGCTTTTTTTTTTTTTTTTTTTTTTTAAAAGAGAGAGAATTTTGCTCTGTTGCCCAGGCTGGAGTGCAGTGGCGCTGTCCCGGTTCACTGCAATCTTTACCTTCTGGGTTCAAGCAATTCTCCTGCCTCAGCCTCCCAAGTAGTTGGGATTACAGGTACCTGCCACCACGCCCAGCTAATTTTTGTATTTGTAGTAGAGACAGGGTTTCACCATGTTGGCCAGGCTGGTCTTGAACTTCTGACCTCAGGTGATCCTTCCAACTTGGCCTCCCCAAGTGTTGGGATTATAGGCATGAGCCATTGCGCCCAGCCAAATTCACCCTTTTTAGTGTACAGGTATACAGCTTTGTGAGAGTTTGATTTCTTTAGTTCAGATTTGTTTTGAGGTTACATTTGGTATTTTAACAGTGCTATTTAAATATATGCCATATATGGCTTGAATGCATTTATCCTAGTACAGATGGTCCTTGACTTAGGATTTTTTTTTTTTTGAGACAGAGTCTCACTCTGTCGCCCAGGCTGGAATGCAATGGTGAGATCTTGGCTCACTGCAACCTCCGCCTCCCACATTCAAGCAGTTCTCCTGCCTCAGCCTCCCAAGAAGCTGGGATTACAAGCACCTGCTCCCATGCCTGGCTAATTTTTTGTGTTTTTAGTAGAGACGGAGTTTCACCATGTTGGCCAGGCTGGTCTTGAACTCCTGACCTCAGGTGATCACCTGACCTCACGTGATCCACCCGCCTCGGCCTCCCAAAGTGCTGGGATTACAGGCATGAGCCACTGTGTCCAGCCAATTTGTGATGTTTTGTGTCCCTATAAACTCACCGTAAGTTGAAAATACTAAGTTGAAAACGCATTTAATATGCCTAACCTGCTATAGATTCTAACTTAGCCTACCTTAAATGCACTTAGAACACTTTTATTAGTTTACAGTAGGCAAATCATCAAACACAAAGCCTGTTTTATAATAAAATATCGAATATCTTATATAATTTGTTGAATACTGTACTGACGTGAAAAACAGTAGTTGTATGAGTAGTCAGAGTATGGCTTCTTTTCATTGCATCTTTTTTCTTTTTCTTTTCTTTTTTTTTTTTTTTTTTTTTTTTTTTGAGGCAGAGTCTTGCTCTGTTCCCCAGGCTCGAGTGCAGTGGCTCATCACTGCAACCTCCACCTCCCAGATTCAAGCGATTCTCCTGCTTCAGCCTCCCAAGTAGCTGGGACTACAAACACATGCCACCACGCCCAGTGTATTTTTAGTAGAGATGGGGTTTCACTGTATTAGCCAGGATGGTCTTGATCTCCTGACCTTGTGATCCGCCTGCCTTGGCCTCCCAAAGTGCTGGGATTACAGGCATGAGCCACTGTGCCCAGCCTGCATCTCACTTTCATATACCACTGTAAACTCAAAAAATCATATAAGTCATGGTCTGCTGTATATTTTATTGATGCTAAGATACTTCTCTCTCCCATTTTAAAATCCAGTTACACATTTATTACAGGAAAATTCACGCTTTTTAGTGTATAGTGTTGTAAGTTTCGACAAATACATACAGATATGTAATCACCACTTAAAATTTTTTTAATAAAAAGATACATTTTTTTGAGACAGTCTCACTGTCACCCAGGCTGGAGTGCAGTGGCATGATTGTAGCTCACTACAGGCCTCGAACTCCTGGCTTTAAGTGATCCTCCTGCCTTGGCCTCCCAGAGTGTTAGGATTACAGGCGTGAGCCAGCGTGCCCTGCCACCACCATAATTAAGATCCAGAACAGTTCCATCAGCCCAGAAACTTTCCCTATATCCTTTTGTAGTCATCTTCTTTCTCCAACCCCAGCTCGTGGTGACCATTGATTTGTTTTCTGTCCTTGGAGTACTGTCTTTTCCAGAATGTTTTAGAGATTGAATCCTATATAGCCCTTTGAGTCTGGCTTTTACTTAGTGGGATGTGTTTGAAATTTATTGTCCTGTGATGTGTATTAGCAATTTCTTTTTCTTTTTTTTCTTTTTGGAGACAGGGTCTTGCCCTGTCACCTAGGCTGAAGTGCAGTGGCATGATCATAGTTCACTGTAGGCTTAAACTCAAGCAGTCTCCCATTTCAGCCTCCTAAGTAGCAGGGACTGCAGGTACTACACACCACCATGTTTAGCTAATTTTTTTTTTCTTGGTAAAGACAGGTTCTTACTCTGTTGGCCAGGCCAATTTCAAACTCCTGGCCTCAAGCAATCTTCCCACCTCCACCTCATAAAGTGCTGGGATTACAGGTGTGAACCACTACAGCTGGCAAGCAGTTCATTTCTATATATTGCTTGATAGTACTAATTGTATAGATGTACCACATTTTGCCTATTCATTCCTCAGTTGATAGACATTCAGACTGCTTCCTCCTTTTGGCTGCTGTGAGTAATGCTGCTATGAATATTTGTGTGTAAGTGTCTGTGTGGACATACGTTTTCATTATTCTTGGGTAGATAAGCCTTGGAGTAATTGCTGGGTTGGGTGGTAATTTCTGTTTAACTTTCAAAGAAATAGCTAAGCTGTTTTCCACAGTGGCTTCACTGTCTTAAAGTTTTTTTTTTTTTTCTTTGAGACAGAGTCTTACTCTGTTGCCCAGGCTCGAGTGCAGTGGTAAGATTATTTTATAGCTCACTGCAGCTTTGATTTTCCAGGCTCAAGCAATCCTCTCACCTCAGCCTCCCAGGTAGCTGAGAGTACAGGTGCATGTCACCATGCCTGGCTAAGTTTTGATTTTTAGTAGAGATAAGGTCTGGCTATGTTTCCCAGGCTGGTCTTGAACTCCTGAGCTCAAGCAATCCTCCTGCCTTGGCCTTAAAGTGCTGGGATTGCAGGTGTGAGCCAGCATGCCTAGCTAAGGTTTTTGTGTTTTAGTAAAATTTCTGCTCTTCCTGGCAGTATTTTTTTCTGAAATTTACTTTGATATTGATATAGCCATTTCAGCTCTTTTCATGCTTAGTTTTTGCATGGTATATTTTTTCCATCCTTTTGTGTTATGCTGTTTCATTATATTTGTAGTTGGACCTTGATTTTTCCATCCTTTTGTGTTATGTCTGTTTCATTATATTTGTAGGTGGACCTTGATTTTTTTTCCCCTAATTATTTCTTTTACTTGGGATGCTTGAACCTAACGTGTGTGTTTTCTTAATGTGTCTTTTACTTGGGATGCTTGAACCATGTGTGTTTAATTATTGATGTGGTTGGGCTAAGTCCACCATCTAGCTATTTGTTATTGATTGATTGATTGATTGAGACAGGATCTTGCTCTGTCACCTAGGCTGGGGTGCCAATGGCTTGATCATGGCTTACTGAAGCCTCTAACTCCTGGGATCAAGCAATCATGTCACGTCAGCCTCCTGAGAAGCTGGGATTAGAGGTGTGTGCCACCATGCCTGGCTAAATATATATATATTTTTAATGGCATTTTGCTCTTATTGCCAAGGCTGGAATGCAATGGTGTGATCTCAGCTCACTGCTGCCTCCGCCTCCCAGATTCGAGTGATTCTCCTGTCTCAGCCTCCTGAATAGCTGGGATTATAGGCATGTGCCACTACATCTGGCTCACTTTGTATTTTTAGTGGAGATGGGGTTTCTCCATGTTGGTTAGGCTGGTCTCGAACTCCCAACCTCAGGTGATCTGCCTGCTTTGGTCTGCCAAAGTGCTGGGATTACAGGGGTGAGCCGCTGCGCCCGACCACCTGGCTGAGTTTTTAATTTTTTGTAGAGATGGGGTCTCGCCATGTTTTCCAGGCTGGTCTCAAACTCCTGGACTCAAACAGTCCTCTGGTCTCAGCCTCTCAAAGTGCTGGGATTACAGGTGTGACCACCACACTTTGCCTCTTTTCAGCATTTAAAATTTTATTTATGTATTTCTTTTTTTATTGAGATGACATCTCTGTCATCCAGGCTGGGTGCAATGGAGTGATCTCCGCTCACTGCAGCCTCTGCCTGCTGGGCTCATCACATCAGCCTCCTGAGAACCTGGGACCACTGAAACCACAGGTGTGTGCCACCACACCTGGCTAGTTTTTTGTATTTTTGGTAGAGACAGGGTGTCACTGTATTGTCCAGGCTTGTCTTGAACTCCTAAGCTCAAGCAGTCTACCCACCTTAGCCTCCCAAAGTGCTGGGATTATAGGTGTGAGCCACCACACCTGGCCCTCTTCCAGCATCTTAAAGAATCTTTTTGTCTTCTGTTTTGTATAGTTTCTGACAAGAAGTCTATAGTGATTCTGCTGTTTGTTCCTCTTTTTTCTTTGGCTGTTTTTAAGATTTTTCTCTTTATCTGAGATGTTAACAGTTGGATTATATTGTATTTTGATGAACCTCTCTGATCTTTGGTTCAAACTTGAAATATTTTCAGTCTTCATTATTATTTTTAGAGACAAGGTCTTGTTATGTTTTCCAGGCTGGAATGCAGTGCCTATTCAGATGTATCATCGTAGTGTGCTACGGCAAACTCCTGAGCTTAAGTGATCTTCCTGCCTCAGCCTCCTGAGTAGCTGGAAATAGCAGCACATGCCACAGCACTCAGCTTTCAGCCATTATTTCTTAACAAAATTTTTTCCTGTTGTCCTCTTTCTTCTGGGCTCCCATTATATTGTTATTAAAGCTCTTTAATTTTTTTTTCTATGCCACATTTTGGATACTTTCTGTTATAGTAACTTCGAGTTTATTGATCTTTTCTTCTTCAGTGTCTAATTTGTTGTTAATCCAGTCCAATCATTACAGACAATATATTTATCTTTAGAGATTCCATTTCCTTCTTATTTTATCTTCTTTTTCCCTATTTTTGTGTTTTTCTTTTACATTTAATCATTTGGCCTATTTATAATAGCTGTTTTAAGTCTTTGTTCCATCTTCTTTGTCATTTCTGGGTGTATTTCTATTGATCTCTTATGAGTCACATTTTTCCTGCTGCTTGTAGTATCTAGGGCCCCCCCCCCTTTTTTTTTCGGATGCCGAGCAATGTGAATTTTACATTTTGGGGCCCTACAATTCAAGAGTTGGCCAAGAGTGGTGGCTCACGCCTGTAATCCCAGCACTTTGGGAGGTTTAGGTGGGTGGTCAGGAGTTCGAGACTAGCCTGGCTAACGTGATGACGCTGCATCTCTACTAAAAACACAAAAATTAGCTGGGCATGGTGGCAGGTGCCTGTAATCCCAGCTACTCAGTAGGCTGAAGCAGGAGAATCACTTGCACCTGGGAGTGGGAGGTTGCAGTGAGCCGAGATTACAACACTGCACTCTAGCCTGGGTAACAGAGTGAGACTCCATCTCAAAAAAAAAAAAAAGTGTTGGGTGCAGTGGCTCACGCCTGTAATTGCTGCACTTTGGGAGGCCAAGGCAGACATGTCACTTGAGGTCAGGAGTTTAAGACCAACCTGACTAACATGGTAAAACCCCACCTCTACTGAAGATATAAAAATTAGCTGGGCATGGTGGTGAGCACCTGTAATCTCTGCTACTGAGGCATGAAAATCACTTGTATCTGGGAGGTGGAGGTTTCAGTGAGCCAAGACTTCGTCACTGCACTCCAGCCTGGGTGACAGCAAGACACTGTCTCCAAAAAAAAAAAAAAGAATGTTGGATTTTATTTTGTATTGGCTTATTTCTTCTGAGACTTTTTTTTTTTTTTTTTTTTTTTTTTTGGAGGCAGGACAAGTCTAGAGTAGCTTTTAGTCTGGGTATAGTTTAACTATACTACTAAGGTATTTCCATTCTGAGCCACCATGCCCAGCCAAGCATACTTATTTTAAAGCTTCTTTATTTTTCTGTTTCACCTAGATCTTGAGGTCTGAGTTTTTCCTGTTTGTTGCATCTGCTGACCCTTTCCTTGTTTGGCGGTTCATGTCTTTATATAGTTTGTAACTTTGATTCATGTGCACATCTATGAGATGTATTTTTTATGTGAGTTGGGTTGTGGAGGTATCTCTCTATGGAAGTTTTGTATTTCTGTTGAACCCAACAGGTAGACAGGTTTTTTTTTTTTTAGTTGTGTACTTTAAAGATGTTGCACCACTGTCTCTGGCTTGTATTATTTCTCCTGTGAAACCTGTTGTCATTTTAATCTTTTTTCTTCAGTGAGCAATTTATCTTTTTTGCCTTTTTTGGTTAATTTTTAAGATTTTTTTTTTCACTGCTTTTTTTTTTCTTTTGTGACAGAGTCTTCCACTGTTGCCAGGTTGGAGTGCACTGGCGCGATCTCGGCTCACTGTAACCTCTACTTCCCAGATTCAAGTGATTCTCCTGCCTCAGCCTCCCTAGTAGCTGGGATTACAGGCGCATGCCACCATGCCCAACTAATTTTTGTATTTTAAGTAGAGACGGGGTTTCACTATGTTGGTTAGGCTGATCTCGAACTCTTGACCTCAAGTAATCCTCCTTAGCCTCCCAAAGTGCTGGGATTACAGGTGTGAGCCACTGGGCCAAGCCTTCACTGCTTTTCAGCAATGTGCTTATCATATACTTTGTTGTAGTTAGCTTTATATTTCTTGAGTTTGAGTTCTCTTGAGATTCTTGGATGAAGTTGTAAGTATTCAGTTATTATTTCTTGATATATTTTTATTTTGTACTTCCCCACCACATCTGGAGTCTGTAATTACATGCTTGAAGTAGTCGCACAAGACACTGATGCACTTTTCATATTTTTTCATTCATTTTGTTCTCTTTGTTTTGGGTAGTTTCTACTGATTTGTCTTCATTTCACTAGTCTTTATCTCTGTGTTAAATCTGCTGTTAATTTCATCCAGAATTAGACTTTTTATCTTTAAAATTTCAGTTTGTTTCTTTTTTCTCTTTTTCTTTGAGATGGAGTCTTGCTCTCTACCCAGGCTGGAGTGCAGTGGTATGATCTTGCCTCAGGGCAACCTATGCCTCCCAGGTTCAAGTGATTCTCCTGCCTCAGACTCCCAAGTAGCTGGGATTACAGGTGTGTACCACCATACCTGGCTAGTTTTTGTATTTTTAGTAGAGATGGGGTTTTACTATGTTGGCCAGGCTGGTCTTAAACCCCTGAACTCAGGTGATTCACCTGCCTCAGCCTCCCAAAGTGCTGGGATTAAAGGCATGTGCCTGGCCAGTTTGTTTCTTAAAAAACGTTTTACATTTCTCTGCTTAACCTGCTCATGTTGAGCATGTGAAATATAGTAATTGTTTTCAATATTCCCCTCTGATTCTGTCATCTGTATCATTTTTGGATCTGTTTTTGTGTATTTTATTTTTCTTGTCATTATGGGTCAGATTTTCCCAGTTCTTTGCAGTCCTAATAAATTTTGTTTAGATGAAAGACATTGTGAATTTAACTTTGGGTTCTGGATTTTTTTTTTTTTTTTTTTTTTTTTTTGAGACGGAGTCTCACTCCGTCACCAGGCGCCAGGCTGGAGTGCAGTGGCGCAACCTCGGCTTACTGCAACCTCTGCCTCCCGGGTTCAAGCAATTCTCCTGCCTCAGCCTCCCAAGTAGCTGGGACTACAGGTGCACGCCACCATGCCCAGCTAATTTTTTTGTATTTTTAGTAGAGACGGGGTTTCATCACGTTGGCCAGGATGGTCTCGATCTCTTGACCTTGTGATCCGCCCGCCTCGGCCTCCCAAAGTACTAGGATTACAGGTGTGAGCCACCATGCCCAGCCTCATGTTGATATTTTTGAGCTTTGTTCTGGAATGCAGATGAGTTAGCTAGAAACTAATTTTTTTGAGTCTTGCTTTTTGGCTTTGTTAGGTGGGGCTTATCCTTTCTGTGTTTCTTTTTGTAAGGGTATACAGATATATATGTTTTCTCATTTCCCTCTTTATTCTTATTTAATGCTATAACAATCTTTTTCCTTATATTCTTAACATTCTTACTTAGGCAGTAATTTCTCTTGCCTAACTGTTGTATTAGCTTCTTAAATGGCACTGTAATTCCCAGACTCTTTCTGTCTCTAATGTAGCGTACAGACTACTGTCAGAATGATTCTAAAGCACAATTCCGATATTGTCACTGCATTACTTTTCAGTGCCTGCAGGAGTAGGATTCACTTAAAAAAATTATTCCCCTAATGGTAATAAAACATTTTTTTGAGCTTAAATTCTCATTCTCTCTATATATACATATTTGTTTATACATGAGGTCACATACTACTTATGTAAGCTAGTATTTTTTATGTGTTCATTTTGAAATACACTCTAAATAGTGGTGTCCAATCTTTTGGCTTCCCTCGGCCACATTGGAAGAAGAATTGTCTTGGACCACACATAAAATACACTAATGATAGCTGATGAGCTAAAAATAAAAAATTGCAAAAAAAAAAAAACTTACAGATTTGTGTTGGGCCACACTGAAAGCTGTCCTGGGCTGTGTTGACCTGCCAGCTACATGTTGGACAAGCTTGCTCTAAGACATAAGTTTAAAATATAGGCCGAGTGCCTTGGCTCAGGCTTTTAATGTCTTTGTATTTTATCAGTTTTTCCACTTTTATTTTTCTATTATAGTACACAATCAGAATACCACATTGCATTTAGTTGTCATGTTTCCTTAGATGTGAAGCAAATTTACCAATTGTTGTTCAGTATTTATGTATGTATTGGTTCATTTGTAGCCTTATAGTATCTAGTCAAAACACCATTCTGAAGTTACTGTTATGTATCCTTTTGGGTGTGGTTTCTTGCCTTATAAAAATACATTTAAAACTCGTTCATGTTACATGAATCAATAGGTTGTTTCTCTTTAAAACAATAGAGATAAAATTCACATAAAATTGACCGTTTATTTTATTATTTTTTATTTTATATTTGTTTTTTGAGAGAGAGTCTCTCTCTGTTGCCCAGGCTGGAGTGCAATGGCGTGATCTCAGCTCATTGTAACATCTGCCTCTTGGGTTCATGTGAGTCTCAGCCTTAACCATTTTAAAGTGCACAATTAAGTGGTATTTAGTACATTCACAGTGTTGGGGAACCACCATCTCTATCTGGTTCCGAAACATTGTTTTTACTCTAAAAGAAAACCTGGTGGCCGGTACGGTGGCTTATGCCTGTAATCCTAGCACTTTGGGAGGCTGAGGCAGGAGGATCACTTGAGGTCAGGAGTTCAAGACCAGCCTGACCAACAAGGAGAAACCTCGTCTCTACTAAAAATACAAAATTAGCCAGGTGTGGTAGCACATGCCTATAATCCCTGCTACTTGGGAGGCTGAGGCTGGAGAATCACTTGAACCTGGAGGTGGAGCTTGCAGTGAACCGAGATCATAGCACCATTGCACTCCAGCCTGGGCCACAAGAGCAAAGCTCCATCTCAAAGAAAAAAAAAAAAAAAAAAAAAAAAGAAAAGAAAACTCTGTATTTATTAAGCATTTTTCTCTCTACCCTTTTCCCTTTACTAGCTCTGGCAAATACTAGTCTGCTCTCTGTTACTGTGAATTTACCTGTTCTGGATGTTTTATACAGATGGAATCCTAGCGTATGTAGCCTTTTGTGGCTGGTTTTGTTTTAGAAAGATATTTTTGCTGGATTAAGAATATGTAGTTGGGCTGAGCATGGTGGCTCATGTCTGTAATCCCAGCACTTTGAGGGGCCGAGGCGGACCAGCCTGGCCAACATAGTGAAACCTCATCTCTACTAAAAATACAAAAATTAGCTGGGTGTTGGTGGCAGGTGCCTGTAATCCCAGCTATTCAGGAGACTGAGGCAGGAGAATCACTTGAACCCTGGAGGTGGAGGTTGCAATTAGCTGAGATTGCGCCACTGCACTCCAGCCTGGGCGACAAGAGTGAGATTTCGTCTCAAAAACAAAACAAAAACGTAGCTGACACTTCCTTTTCTTTTTTTTCAGTACTTTTTTTTTTTTTTTTTTTTTTTTTTTTAAAAAGATGGAATCTCACTCTGTAGCCCAGGCTGGAGTGCAGTGGTGCGATCTCAGCTCACCGCAACCTCCACTGTCTGGGTCCCAGTTCGAGCAGTTATCCTGCCTCAGCCGCCTGAGTAGCTGGGACTACAGGCATGCACCATGCCCAGCTAATTTTTTTATTTTTTGTAGAGATGGGCTTTCACCATGTTGGCCAGGCTGGTCTTGAACTCCTGACCTCGTGATTCGCCCACCTCAGCCTCCCAATGGCTAGGATGCCAGGCGTGTTGTGCCTGGCTTTTCTTTCAGTACTTTAAAGATGATGTGCCACTGTCTTGTCACTCACCTTGTTTCTAACAAGAAATCTGCTATCTTTGTTCTGTATTTTGCATGGTTATTTTTTTCCTTCATGCGTTTATTATTTTCTATTTATTACTGGTTTTGAGCATGGATACGCTAGTATGGCTTTTCTTGTGTTTATCGTGCTTGTGGTTCATTGATATTCTTGGATATGTTGGTTTATAGTTTTCTTCAGGTTTCGGAATTTTTTCTTTTTTTCGGCATTTTTTTCAAATTACTTCTCTTTCCTTTAGTCAGGTACTCTTTATCCAAATGTTAGGCTGTTTAAAGTTGCCCCATAGCTTACTGATAGTTTTTGTTTGTTGTTTTTTAATCTGTGTTTTATTTGAAAGATTCTATTTCTGTGCCTTTGAATGTACTTTCTTTTGCAGTGTGTAATCTGAAATTAGTTACATCTAGCATTTTAAAAAATCTCACATATTTTAATTTTTTTTCATTTTTTTTTTTGAGACAGAGTCTCACTCTGTTGCCCAGGCTGGAGTGCAGTGGCACAATTACGGCTCACTGCAACCTTCACCTCCTGGTTTCAAGGGATCTTCCTGCCTCAGTCTCCCAAGTAGCTGGAACTACAGGCACCTGCCACCATGCCCAGCTAATTTTTGTATTTTTGCTAGTGATGGGGTTTCACCATGTTGGCCAGGCTGATCTCAAACTCCTGACCTCAAGTGATCTGCCTGCCTTGGCCTCTCAAATTGCTGGGATTATAGGCATGGGCCACCGCACCTGGCCATATTTTACCTTCTTTATCCTTAGAATTTTGATTTTGTTTTTTAAAAAAAATCTTTCCTGTCTCTACTAAAATTTTTGAATATATGAAATGCAGATACAACTCTTGTAATGTTCTTGTGTACACATTCTAATATCTGTGTTGTTTTGGGATTGGTTGCAATTGACTATTCTTCTTAGTATAGTTTTTTCGCCTGCTTTTTGATTGTATGTTAGATGTTGTGAGTTTTACCTTGTTGGATGCTGGGATATTTGTATTTCTGTATGTGTTCTTTAACTTTATTTTTAGATAGAGTTAAGTCTCTTGAAAACCATTGATTCTTTTAGATCTTGTTTGTAAGATTTGTTGGGAACAGTGCAGTACTTGATTTCTTCCCCACTTCTAAGACAAGATTCTTCACAGATGTTGAGAGTTTTCTTGAGATTTCCAGTCTGTCTAATAGCTACTTAAGTGGGTAAGGGCAGAGTATGTTCATAATTCTTTTGGGTGTGATTTTCCTCTCCCTGCTGCCCGTGGCCTTGGATAGTTTCATCACACTATGGGCTGAGCAGTACTCAGCTGAGTATTTGAGAGGTTTCCTCTCTAGATCACTACAGCCCTTCTGTGTGGTATTGTTCCTCAGATTCTAGCTGCCTAAGTCCTGCTCTCTCAGCTGAGTCCTGTCTCTTCAGTTTTGAGTTCTGCAGCCTCCATAGGGCTTCTGCTTCTGCATGGCGTCCAGGAAACTCTTTAGGAATTAAGTTTGGCAGTCATAGGACTCACATATTTTGGTTTCCCCTCTCTTGGGGATCACTGTCTCTCTGCCTGCTATGTAGCATCTTGAAAACTATAGTTTCTTTCATGTTTTGTTAGTTATTTTGTTGGTTTAAGGTGAAAGGGTAAATCTGGTCCCTGTTGTGATTGAAAAGTGTTTTTCACCTTTTCTTTTAAAAATAATTTTAGGCTTACTAAAAGATACAGCAGTAATACAGAGTTCCAAAGGATCTTTCGTCCACCTCCCCCATGATAACATTTTACATAATCGTAATATAGTTATTAAAACTAGGAAATTGACATTGGTATAATAGTGTTAACTAAACCTCATGTCTTCATATTTTCACATGAGCTGTTTTGAGCTGGCATGGCTAGTGGACAGTTCTATGAAGTTTGATCATGTATATAGATTTCATGTAGTTATCACTACAGTCAGGTTAAAGAAGTATTCCATTATTTTAATGAAATGCCTTTGTACGACCCCTTTGTAGTCATGCCTCCCCACCCAACCAACTCTAATACTGGCAATCACCAGTTGTCTTAACTTTATCACTTTCGCTGCAATTTTATCTTTCTCAGAATGTCATAATATAGTAGTCCCCCCTTATCTGTGGCGATACGTTCTAAGACTTCCAGTGGATGCCTGAAACCAGCTATAGTACTGAACCGTGTGTGTGTGTGTGTGTGTGTGTGTGTGTGTGTGTGTGTGTGTGTG
>NW_022436973.1:10838597-10845719 GCF_009761245.1 Sapajus apella | reverse complement strand
TGTGTGTGTGTGTGTGTGTGTGTGTGTGTGTGTGTGTGTGTGTGTGTATTCGTTGTTGATTTTCTGAGACGGAGTCTTGCTCTCATCACCCAGACGGGAGTGCAGTGGTGATCTTGGCTCCCTACAACCTCTGCCTCCCAAGTTCAAGTGATTCTCCTGCTTCGACCTCCTGGGTAACTGGGATTGCAGGTTTGTGCCACCATGCCGGGCTAATTTTTTTATTTTTTAGTAGAGGTGTGATTTTACCATGTTGGTCAGGCTGGTCTTAAACTCCTAACCTCAAGTGATCCACCCACCTTAGCCTCCCAAAGTGCTGGGATTACAGGCGTGAGCCACCACACCCAGCCTACTTTTTCTTATACATACACCTATAATGAAATTTAATTTATGAATTAGGCATAGTAAGAGATTAACAATAAAAAATTATAACAGTATAGTGTAATAAAAGTTATGTGAATGTGATTTCTCCTCAAAAATACTGTAATATTTTTAGATTGTAGTTGACTATGGGTAACTGAAAGCAAGGGTAAGTGGTGACTACTGTAAATAAAATCATATAATATATTAGCTTTTTTTTTTTTTTTTTTTTTTTTTTTTTTTTTTTTTTTTTTTTTTGTATTTTTAGTAGAGACGGGGTTTCACCATGTTGACCAGGATGGTCTCGATCTCTTGACCTCGTGATCCACCCGCCTCGGCCTCCCAAAGTGCTGGGATTACAGGCTTGAGCCACCGCGCCCGGCCTTATATTAGCTTTTGAGATTGGCTTTTAATTCAGCAGAGTGCCTTTGAAATCAATCCAAGTTGTGTGTATTAACACTGTTTCTTTTTATTGGTGAGTAGTATTCTATTCTTGGGCACACTACAGTTTATTCGTTCTTCCATTGAGGAACATTTTCCTCCCCTAAATTAAAAACAGAGGCAGGGTCTCACTTTGTTGCTGATCTCCAACTCCTGGGCTCAATCCATCCTCCTGCCTCAGCCTCCCAAAGTTCTGGGATTAGGGGCATGAGCCACTGTGCCTGGTCCCACTGAAGAACGTTTGAGTTGTTCTCAGCTTGGGGCTACTGTAAATAAAGCTACTGTGAACATTTGCATAAAGATTTTAGTGTGAAAATATTTTTATTTCTCTAGGATGAGTACCTGCCTGTGAGTGAAATTGCTGGTTCATATGATACATGTATGTTTAACTCTGTGAGAAACGACTACACTGTTTTCCAGAGTGGTAGTAGTTTTTCATTCTCATTAACAGTGTGTGAGAAATCCGGTTGTTCTGCTTTTCTGTTAGCACTTGGTATTGTTAGTATTTTTCCTTCTGTTCATTGTAATAGATTCATAGTAGTATCTCATCATGCCTTAAATTTTCGTTTCCCTGATGACTAATGATGTTGAATAACTTTCCATGTACTTAGGTTCCATTTGAATATCCTCTTTGGGTAGTTTATGTTCAAGACTTTTCTATTTTCAAATTGGATTTTTTTTCTTGAATGTTCTAGATAGAAGCTTTTTTGTTGGATACATGATTTACAAATATTTTCCCCTAGTATTTTAATTGTCTTAAGAGTGTATTTCATAGAGCAAAAGGTTTGAATTCTTAAGAGGTCTAATTTATCTATTTTTAAATTTTATAAATTCTTTTTGTTTCATATCTAAATACTCTTCGGCTAACACTGGATCACAGCATCTTCTTCTAAAAGTTGTATGTTTTACATTTAAGTCTGTGATCACATTTTAATTAATTTTTAAATTAAGCATAAGGTTACCTCAGTGTTCATTTTCCTTTTTGGGGGGTTTCCAAAACCATTTGCTTAAAATGATTGTTCCTTCTCTGTTGAATTGCTTTTTAGCAAAAGTCAGTTGGCCATATTTTGTGAAAAGCTCTGTTCCTGCACACACTATTTTGGCTCATTGACCTAATCTGTTCCTCTGTGAATACTTTACTGTCTTGATTACTGTCACGTAGCCATCTAGTAAGTCCTAAAATCAGGTAGTGTTATTCCTCCACCTTCATTTTTTCTTTTTCAAAGTTGTTTCAGTGATTTTTGTTTCTTTGCCTTTACTTAGAAATTTTATTTATTAATTATTTATTTTCTTGAGACAGGGCCTCACTCTGTTGCCCAGGCTGGGGTGTGGTGGTGTGATCATAGCTCACTGCTGCCTTGAATTCCTGGGCTCAGGGGATCCTCCTGCCCCAGCCTTCCAGCTTGCTGGGACTACAGGTGCGCACCACCACTCCCAGCTAGTTTTTACATTTTTTGTAATGCTGGGGTGTTGCCCTGTTGCCCAGGTTGGTCTCAAACACCTGGGCTCAGGCAATCTTCCTGCCTCAGCCTTCCAAAGTGCTGGGATTAAAGGCATGAGCCACCACAATTGGCTCTGTATAAATTTTAGAATCATATTATCTACAGTAAAGTTTTGGTAGAGTTCCAATAGTAAAAGCATTAATTCCATTGTTTAGTTTGGGGAGAAGTGACATCTTGGCCATGTTTTCTTCCAGTTTGTGGATATAGTATGTCTTTACATTTATTTAGGTTGTCTTTTTTTTTTTTTTTTTTTTTTAAAGGTAAATAAAAACTTTACCATTTTAGGGGGGTGTGTGTTTTTTTTTTTTTTTTTTTTTTTTTTTTTTTTTTTTTTTGAGACGGAGTTTCGCTGTTGTTGCCCAGACTGGAGTGCAATGGCACGATCTCGGCTCACCGCAACCTCTGCCTCCTGGGTTCAAGCAATTCTCCTGCCTCAGCCTCCCGAGTAGCTGGGACTACAGGCACGCACCATCATGCCCAGCTAATTTTTTGTATTTTTTTAGTAGAGACGAGGTTTCACCTTGTTGACCAGGATGGTCTCGATCTCTTGACCTCGTGATCCACCCGCCTCGGCCTCCCAAAGTGCTAGGATTATAGGCGTGAGCCACCGCGCCTGGCCTGCATGTGATATTTTGATACCGGCAGGCAGTGTATAATGATCAAAGCAAGGTATTTAGGATATCCATCACCTCAAATATTTATCATGTGTTTAGATTGGGAACTTTTCAACTCTTGTCTTCTAGGTATTTTGAAATATACAATTATTGTTAACTACAGTCATCATACTATGCTGTTGAATGCTGGAACAAATTTCTTCTGTCTAACTTTTTGTTTGTACCCATTGACCAGCCCCTCTTTATCTCCCTGCCCCCTTCCCAGCTCTGGTAACCATCATTTTACCCTCTGCCTCCATGATATCAACTCTTTGAGTTCCCACGTAGGAGTGACAACATGGGACATTTATCTTTCTGTGCCTCTTTCTTTACTCAACAATGTATTTAGGTCATCTTTGATTTTTTTTTATCAGCATTTCTTATGTTTTAGCATGCATATTTTGTACAGTTTTGTTAGATATGTACCTGGTATTTTTTTTTGTTAACTATTATAAGTGAAATTGTGCTTTTAATTTTTGTTTCTCATTGTTGATTGCTAATACGTAGACGTTATCGATGTTTGTGGGTTGATCTATATTCTGTGAGCTTTATAAACTCATTAGTTCTGCAGGCTTTTCTCCTAGAGTCTTTGGGATTTTTTCCTGTTAGACTATCATATTATCTATGAATAGGACCTGTTTAATATATTCCTTTCTGATATGTGTGCCTTTTATTTCCTTTTCTTGCCGGATTAGACTGGCCACACTTTGTTGCTGTGTTGAATATGAGCGGTTAGTGTGGACACCTTTGCCTTACTCCCGTTTCAGATGGAAACCCTTTAGTCTTTCACCACTAGTATGTTATAGATATTTTATAGATGCTCTTTATCAAGTTGAGGACATTCTCTTCTATTCCTGGTTTACTGAGAGTTTTTGTCATGAGGGTATATTGAATTTTGTCAAAGTTTCTCCATTGATATAAATTGTCATGCTTTCTTTTCACATCTCATTGTTTTAGTTTGCATTTCCCTGATAATGAATACCTTTTCGTATGCTTACTGACCATTTTATCACCTTACTGTGTGAATTGTCTATTAGTTTTGCCCATTGAAAAAATAATTTTATTTTGTAGCAATTTAAAGCTTTCATAAAGTTGTAAGTACCATACAAAGAATTGTATTTTTTCCTGACCAATTTTAGAGCTCTGTTGCTCCTTAACAATTTTTTTTATTTGTTTACTTATTTATTGAGATAGGGTCTCATACAGTCTGGAGTGCAGTGGTACGATCATAGCTCACTCCAGGATGTAAGCAATCCTCCTGCCTCAGCCTCCTGAGTAGCTGGGACTACAAGTGTGTGCCGCCATGCCTGGCTAATTTTAAATTTTAATTTTTTAGGGCTCAAGTGATCCTCTTGCCTCTGCCTCCCAAAGTATTGGGATTACGGGCGTATGCCACTGTGCCTGGCCCCACCCTTAATACTTTAGTATTAATGCTTTAGTGTATTTGTCTTAAAGTTAATGACATTCTCCTTGCTCCATGTCCACAATACATTCATAAAATTCAGAAAATTATATTGAGCCTTTATAGATTACCATTTAATCTTCAGATTTCATTAAAGTTTTGCTAATTGATTATGTAATGTCTTTTATGTCTAAAGTATCTAGGTTAGAATTATGTGTTGCATGTATTTGTCATATGTCTTTGGTCTCCTTCAGTCTAGAACAGTTCTTTCATCTTTCTTTTATTTTCATGACCTTGACTCTTTTGAAGACTATGGATCAGTTATTTTGTGGAACGTTTTTCAGTTTAAATTTTCTTATAATTGGATTCAGGTTTTGCATCTTTGTCAGGTATAGCAGAGAAGTGCGCCGTGTAAGGTGGCTCATTTCAGTTTGTCCTATTGTCTCTTTGATCACTTTGTTAAGGTAGCTTCTGCCTTTTTTTTTTTTTGAAATGGTCTTGCTGCCCAGGTTGGAGTACAATGGTGTGATCTCAGCTCACTGCAATCTCTGTCTCCCGGGTTCGAGCGATTCTCCTGCCTCAGCCTCCTGAGTAGCCGGGATTACAGGCATGCACCACCATGCCCAACTAATTTTGTATTTTTAGTAGAGACGGGGTTTCTCCATGTTGGTCACACTGGTCTCGAACTTCAGTCTCAGGTGATCTGCCTGCCTTGACCTTCCAAAGTGCTGGGATTACAGGCATGAGCCATCTTGCCGAGCTGAATTCCCCATCCTTCATCACTATAAAGCTCCTTTTTACCCTCCATCCCCTCTTTTTTTTCGAGATGGAGGTTTGCTCCCAGGCTGGAGTGCAATGTCTCAAAAGCAAAAAAATTAATAATATTTTCAGTCATATTTAGAAGCCAAGATCTAGTTTCTAGGTATGTTTGCTGCAATTGGAGTGTTGGTGATCCCTGTTCCTTTCATCGGGAAGGGGCTAAGGAATATATGGTTATATTTTTATACATACACGAATGTTAATCTATATTTGTATCTAGCTTTATCTAAATATATTGAAATCTATGAGCTTACACCAATAATGCAAGGTCTAATTCAGCCATTCTAGTTTTTTCCCTTTCCATATTTAGAAGTCATTATTCCAATAATAAGAAATCTGGGCTGGGCATGGTGGCTCACACCTGTCATCTCAGCACTTTGGGAGGCTGAGGTGGGAGGATTGCTTGAACATCAGAGTTCAAGATCAGCCTGGGCAACATGGCAAAACCCCATCTATATGGAGGGAGGGAGAGAAAGCCAGGTGTGGTGTCATATGCCTGTAGTCCCACTTGCTTGCGAGGCTGAGGTGGGGGGATTTCTTGAGCCTAGGAGGTCAAGGCTGTGGTGAGCCTACATCGCACCACTGCATTCCAGTCAGTGCAACTAACTGAGCGAGACCCTCTTTCAAATCTGGCTTCTGTTTTTCCTGTTATCCCTAATATATTTGCCTCATTATTTAATCACCCACTCCTCACTGTTGCAGCCCTTTCCTCACATAGATGGCCTCTTCTCTTGGACTCCAGCCCCTGTGTTGGGTTGGCTCCTCTCCTTACTCCATGGTTGAGCTCTGACTGGTCACATCAGGTGCTGTCCTCTGACTGGTCACATACATGCCCGCCTCAACCCACTTGGGCTTCAATACCCTGTCCATTGTCATTCCCTGTTTGGGCATTTCACCTTCTTGACCTCTACTCTCACACCATTCCACACTCAGATACACACAGATACCTTCTGTGCCCCACTCAGGCTCTGATTCCCTACTCTTTTCTACCTGGCCTCAGGCTCCCACTTTTGTATGGATGCCTGCCTTGCTGTGTGCCACCTAATGGAAGGGAAAACTAGTTTGGGGAAAGAGAATGGTGGCTCTTCCCATTTAAAAGATTGGTTTGTCTTTTTGTTTCAGGTTTGTAGAATTGAAATATATAGGCCGAGCATGGTGGCTTACACATGTAATCCCAGCACTTTGGGAGGCTGAGGTGGGTGGATCACTTTGGGTCAGGAGTTTGAGATGAGTCTGTTCAACATGGTGAAACCCGGTCTTTACTAAAAATACCCAAAAAATTGCCGAGTGTGGCAGAGGGCACCTGTAATTCCAGCTACTCGGGAGGCTGTGGCACAAAAATTGCTTGAACCCAGGAGGTGGAGGTTGCAGTGAGCGGAGATCGTGCCACTGCACTCCAGACTGGGCAACAGAGCTAGACTCCATCTCAGGAGACTTAAAAAAAATTGAATATATGTATACACTCTGGATACATAGGTGTATCTGGAATATGCGTATTGCAAATATTTTCTCCTAGTCTGTGGCCTGCCTCTTCTTTTCTTTTTTTCGAGACAAGGTCTCGCTCTGTCACCCAGGCTGGAGTGCAGTGGCGTGATGACAGCTCACTGCAGCCTCAACTTCCTGGACTCAAAGCGATCCCACCTTAGTCTCTTGAGTAGCTGGGACTGTAGACATGTGCCACCACCCCTGGTGAATTCTGTCTATTTTTTGTAGAGATGAGGTCTCTCACTATGTTGCCTAGGCTGGTCTTGAACTTCTCGGCTCAAGTGGTCGTCTTACCTCAGCCTCCCAAAGTGCTCGTGAGCCACCATGACCGGCCTGGCCTGGCCTACCTGTTCATTTTTATTAAAGTGTCTTTTGATTAGAAGTTTTATTATTTTGAGGAAGTCTGTTTTATCCGCATTAAAACAATGTGTTTTTAGAAATTTTTCTTATCTATTAATAGTAG